>NC_091734.1:4204844-4505190 GCF_030179905.1 Drosophila bipectinata | reverse complement strand
GGCATGATTGAATGGCGGAGGTTGGGAAAACAGGAGGGGAGGAGGATACTAGCTACCTAGTTCATTAAATCAGCTCAACCTCTCAGTGCCTCCACCATCTACCCCCTACTACCCCTACTACCTACAAAAAAAAAACAAGCACCCTTTGCTACTTTTCTGACTCGCATTTCGTATTTCTTCGTTGCCTTCTTGTTACGTTTTTCTCATTATCTCGCCTGCTTTCTCCCGCCACTTTCTCCCGCCATTTCTCCCGCCCTTTCACCATTCCGGAGTCAATGAATGTGTTCATTCGAAAGTGCACTGCCAGCAGGGGGAATGGGGTGTGGGGCAAGCAAGGAGTAAAGGGCGTGACTTACGTGCATAAATTACAAACAGAGCACAGTCCCCGCGAACGGCACACGGGGCGTATGCGCAATTTGGATTCAAAAAAGCGGCAGAAAGAAAGAGAAAGAGCTTGGAGTGAGAGTGAGAAGAAAGGTTGACAGGGACAAGGTGTTGGGACACACACACACACACACCTCCTACTCACACTTATGCACTGACAGGTTTGCAATTTAAACTTTTTCCCAGACACAGGATCCCTTTTTCCTCAAGAAGATTAGCGACGCAGGGGAATGAGAATTTATGACATCGCCTACACTCTCCCTCCGTCTCCGCCTCCGCCTCTGCCTCCAACTCCGACTCTGATTTCGAATCCTGCCAAGGATCAAAGCCGAAACATTTTAATTATGTGCAACGAGAGGACACGACCAAGACAGGACAGGACAATAGACTAGAAATCGATACAGATTAGTCCTTGATGGCAATCGGCCTGAGCATTGTCTGCTCTAATTGCTGGCACGACAGGATAATCGAAGGATTACACACCTAAGAAGCATTTCGAGTGGATTAAGCAATTAGGGAGTCCTTTTAAGCTAACCCCAGTGCCGGGTATCACATATCTTGGATAATATGCAATGCTTATGGTTAGTTTTCTTAGAGAGCTTGAAACTTGGAAGAAAATTTTCAAATAAATGGGGGAAAATATTTTGTTGTCAGGTTTTGATGCAGATTTGTAGGAAATCGATATTCAAATCGATTAAAACACTCCGCTTGAGAATCGGATAAGAGTTGGCAAAGATATAGCCTTCGGCAGGGGTCTTATGGGGAAATCCATATCTTTGGAAATAGAGGAAGAAGCATCCTGTTTTTGAGGTTGGCATAATTAAAATGGAACTGTTTGCCGGCAAGAGAACTTTCCAGATGAATAAATAAGGTAACAATCGCTGAAATATGTAGCAAGCTGGCAAGTTGGAAAGTTGACGGAAACTTTAGTTAACTTTTGAATAAATATTCAGGTGGTAAGGTGGGGACCCATAAATGCCAAATGAATATCGAAAATCGATAAGAATCGATATGCAAAGAGCTTTTCTTCGGCTGACTTTCAGAGCGTGTTAATGGGTCAGGGGAGAGGAAAGGGGAAGGAGGAGGAGCCAAAGGACGAAAGGACCTGGGATTGTCTGACGATTGCAATTACTGAGGGCGGAAATGGCGCCTCCCTGCCTGCTTCCTGGAAGAGAAGCGTCAAGCAAATGAACTTTAATTAAATTCTTCATATGCTACGGCTTTTTTTTATTCTTCCTTTTTTTTCGTGAGTACCCTTGTGTGTGTATGTGTGGCAAGTCCTTTAGCATTCATATCCTTGCTGGTGGTGCTGCTGCTGATTTCTTGAGCAATGCCATTATAAAATGTGGTTGAAGGCAAAGTGCTAAATGGATTTTTTGGGGCGAGGCGTGGCAAAAGTTGTGCTTCCAAGGCTTTGTCCTTGAGATGCCAGGATACTCCCAAGACTCCTGTGTGTGTGTGGTCACTATCTCCATCTCTGTCTCTGGGGTCTTGACTTATCTGCATCTTTTTTTTGTAGTGTATGGAAATTCTAAGCAAGCTTTTCAATGTAAATAAAATGAATTAAAATCAGAGTGTTTCCTTTGGAGTGTTTATTTCTCTCTTCCTCTTTCTTTTTGTCCTGAACTTTCCCGTTAACTTTCACACCTCTATCAGAGCTCTACCATCCTGTTTTTGAAGTCCCCTTCACCAACGCCACTGGCTTATTCTTATTTTTTTTGTTTTTTTTTTTTTTTGGGCAAAGGTCACAAAAGTTTTTCCAACCATCGCCGTTGCTTGTCACCTTGTGTCCATAGCAGGTCCTGCCACGGACCAGGTCCTGATCCTGTGACTCCCCCCACACCTCCTACCCCCTCCTCCTCATTATGCGCACAATCAGAGAGAGTGAGAGGTAGAGTGAGAGAGAGTGGGAAAAAAACAAACTTCATTTTGATAAAAGTAAACGAGCTTCATTTTCAAGCAAAAAACTAAACAGAAACTTTTCCAGCTGCGCTTGCCAAAGCCCCTTACCACCTCCCCCCTGTTGTTGCTTTTGTCAGCTTGACGCCATTTTGTTTTCTTACTTAGCCCCCCCTCCCCTCCCTTTTTCCCAAAAATATTTGTGCATATTCTGCACAACAAAAAAATAAAAATTATTAAAATAAAAACGAGAAAGAGGCGGTGGCCAAGGGGAAATGTTTAAAATTAGCACAATTAACTTTAATTGACGTAATTTTTAGTGACGCCTGGCAAGGGTTAAGGGTTGCACGGTCGGCCAGGGTTGCCAAGGCACTGGGGTTAGTTAGTTAGTTAGTTAGTTGCTCGGGTGGAGCGTTAACAAGTTCATAATGGCGAAATATGCAATTTCAGCTTTCGGACACTTTTGAAAGGCATCCAAATTACACAGCCAGCGACTTTTGTGGCAATTCTCCAAAGTTCAGGTGGCTTAATGCAACAAAAAAAAATGGGACGCAAATAAGGGCTTAGAAGGACTTAGAAGGCATGGCTTATGAAATCCTATTCTCATTCAAGATGAGAACTAAACTAAAGAACATAATGGGTTTAAGGAAGTTAAATATTTCATCTTATTTTTAAAGAAAATTTGAAAAAAAAAAATTACAACAAAAAAAATTACAACAAAAAAAAATTACAACAAAAAAGATTACAACAAAAAAAAATTACAACAAAAAAATTACAACAAAAAAAAATTACAACAAAAAAAATTACAACAACAAAAAATTACAACAACAACAAATTACAACAACGAAAAATTACAACAACAAAAAATTACAACAACAAAAAAATTACAACAACAACAAAACATTACAACAACCACGAATTACAACAACAGCAAACAATAGACCTGTTCAGGATTCTTCAGGAGGCCTCCTTAAGTGCCACCTTTGAGAATCGAGGAGGAGGGCGCTATTTATTAAAAATTACAACAACAAAAATCACAAGAAGAATCACAATAAAAATCACAATAAAAATCACACCAAAAAAATCACCAAAAAAATCACAAAAAAAAATCACATAAAAAAAAACTAATTTTCCGACTTTTCGGGCTAGCTTAAGTGCAACCTATGAGAATCGAGGAGGAGGGCGCTGTTTTTAAAAATAATTATTAATTAATTATTTTTATTATTTTTTGAAATTTCACCAAACTAAATATTATTTTGGAATAATAAAATATGCAATAAAACCATAAAATTGTACTCTTTCATTAGCATTCGACGTCGTGGCGCCCTTAAAAGTAGGCAATAGAATAGGAATTTTTTCATTTTCCAATTTTTTATTTTTAAAGAAATTTGTTTCCCTTCGATAATTATGGAAGAATTAAGGTTGTTTATGTTTACTATAATATTTTTCTATATATCGGTTAATATTGTACCGTTATATTGCAGCTATAATGCATAAAAAAAAAGATATAAAAAAAAAATAACAAATAAATAAAAAATTTAATTCCTATTAAACCCATTTCTTCTGGCTAGCTTAAGGGAAATTTTTTTTTCATTTTAATAGTAATTTCTAGAAATCGATATCAATCGATATGATACGACTTGTCAGGGCTGCAATTTCAAATCACAATTGATCCCCCTGTCAAGCGATTGGATAGAAAAATCCAAGAAATGGAAATCTTCATCAGGCGATTGCATTTTTCCACCAAAATAACAAAAAAAGAAAAGAAATATAAGAAAGAGAAAGAGTAGTAGTGTTAGAAAGAGAGATACTCTAAGTATTAGAAAGAGAGAGAAGCATTGCAGCTTAATGTGGTGTCGCCTTGTGTCATTCTTGGTGCTTTTGTTTCCGTTCGTTGTCTTTGAGGCATTGTTACTTCCCTCCTTTCTCCTACGCTCTTCTCCCGCAGATTCTTCTTGTTTCTTTGTTGTTTTTCTCTCCTCCATTCATTAAGCATTTCGAATGGCTTTCCTTGGATTTGCTTTTGTTTTTTGTGTGTCTTGTCCTGTCCGCCTTCGCTGTGTCCTTATGCTCCCATTGTTCTTGTTGTAATCTCTAAAGTCTGCATTACTTCAAATCCACAAAAAACAACAAGAAACAAGCCCTCAGCAAGATATAGAAGAGTGCCAAATACCAAAAAACATCGCCAAATACTAAAAAAAAAACCAACAAGGACAAGCGGAGCGAATCCAACACGTAATTTCCTTTCTTTTCCTATTTTGTGGGCTTTTTTTTTTTTTTGCTCATTTCTGGGCTGGTTAACGGGAAACGGGAGAAGAAGAGGCACAAGCAGAGGCGGATCCAGAGGCTGAGGGAGTCGGATAAGGAGCAGCAGCAGGAGGAGTGAGGGAGTTGGGGCAGGAAAACCAGGACCTGCTTTGCCAGGAAGTTTACTTTGTCGCAGTGTCATTTATTTTAGTATTTTTGGTAGGTGACATTTCTGGGAGCCTTTTTAAGGATATAGGATTTTAAAGGATAAAGATTATTGTGGTATAAATTTTACATATTTTAGGGAAGATATTTTTCTACTTTCAGAGCTATATCTAGAATTTAGGGGTCTTTTTTTAATAATACTTAGAAGTCTAAAAATACTTCAACGTTTTTCCTTTGAATTATCGACTTAAAATCGATAAATATCAGTATAAATTCTTACTCATATTCTAGACTAGCTATACCCTATTTTCAGAGCTATATCTTGATTTCGAAAACTTTATTTTCAAAATACTAAGAATTCTCATATATATTCCTTTGAAGGAATTTATTTTTTAAACCTTGATTTAAAATCGATAAATATCGGTACTAATATATACCTGGTTTAAGGTAGAATTTATAAAACAGATAGAATAAGAATATTAGACTCCGGAAGTAATGTTTACCTAATTTATCAATATATATATCTTGATTTTTAGAGCTGTTTTCTATAATGTTTTAAGTCTATATGTATTTCTTGAAATATCGATAAATATTGGTACTAATAAGTGCCTAATTTTAAATAAAATTCATAAAACAGATAAATTAAGATAATTTGATTTAATCTCCTCTTATTAGACTCAAAGTATAAGCTCCGATTCTTTATCTTTATCTCTGTATTTATATTTTTGTTGCCTCTCTCTTGCATGTTAAACCCGATTTGCTTTCATTCGAATCACTTCTAGCGAAATATTGTAAATTATTGTAATGAGATTTACAAATAATCCTATCAGAGACGAAATTCGTTGGTAGGGTATTAGGTTGTTGTCCTTGTTCTGTAGTCCTTTTTTGTAGTCCTCCTCCTCGTCGTCCTCGTCGTCGTCATCATCATAATCGTTAGTGCCCTCTCTGTCGTCCAAGCTGTCGCTTCTATAGTCCTCCCCTCCTTGGAGATCCTTCGAGGAATACCCAAAGCATCCCCCTCTTCATGGGTGTGTGTGTCTGTGTGTGTGTGTGCGTTTTTATGACTCTTATCTGGCGTTGTTGTTCCACTTCCACATGTTCTTCTAAACCGTCCCCCAACCCTGTTGAAATTTCCACTTTTGCATTGCATATTTCAAGGCGCAATTTTTCGTGTCAATAAAACAAAATCGATATTCCCGCCTTGTTGTTCTTGTTATATATATATTTTATTTTTTTTTGGCAATTTTCTGGGTTCAACAACTTTGTGCCACATACGACACAGAGTCGTCTCGAAACTCAGAATCAGGTTTTATGACCAAAGAGAGAGAGAGTGCGGGAGGGTGGGGCGGTGGCCTTCTGTAAATGCAGTTGAGGGAATTGCTTTTCTTTGGCCAGAAGTGTCCTTGCAATTAAACTTATAATCGTGGCGAGTTGCCCCCGGGGAGTGTTTCGTCCTCTAACTTTACCTGATTTACTGCCAAAGAGTCTCTCTGCCTCTCTCTCTCTCCCTATCGCTCTGGTTTCTTGAAAGTTTTTGGAAAGCAAGGAGTTTCTAGCAAACAATGTTCTAATTAAGACATTGAAACCCTGCTAACCCACAAAAAGCAAAGGATATACCACCCAGGAGGAAGCGGAGGAGGATGGCCAACAAATTAAAAGGATATCAAAGTAAATTTGAAGCGTATTTCAAAGTCTTGGAAAAAAAACGAGGATGGAGGAGGGTTGGATGGAATTTGTGTTTTCCCCCGGTGGTAGTAGCTTTTGGAAAGAAGGGGTGGCTGCTGTCGTCACTATGCAAAAAAGAGCCTGGAGGGCAACCGAACAAACACCCACCCACCCACACACACACACACACACTTACACTTAAATACAGATACCAACACAGCTATAGATACAAACACCCTTTTTGCCATCTCTTTCGCTCAGTTGCGTCTTGAATGAATGCTTGAAATTGGTTTCTGCTGCTTCTTCAGATGCTGTTTTTTTTTTTTTTTTTGTAGCGCATAAAAGTATACTACGAAATAAAACACACACAAACACCCACACATACAGAGTGGGTCTTACGCAAAAGGTAGAGAAAGGTGTTTAGTCCTAAGGCGTGGGATTGCGAGGAGTGTGTGTTTTTTCGAGGGGGGGTATTCTCAGGTAAACCGAAATAAATTCAAAATAATTTGTGTAAAATATAGAAGAACACACACTGTGGTGAAATCAGCCGCCGGCTTCTAGAACCTACCACACAAATAAAATGGCGGTTTCCCAAAAAAAAAATATTATATTTTCCCTCAACAAGGCCAAAAGTTTAACAAACATTGCAGAAAAGCGCCAAGACAGAGATAGAGTAGCTTCTAGAGAGAGAGAGATAGGTATAGAGAGACCCTAGAGGCCCATAAGGCGGGGCGCAGATAAAGCTCAAGCATTAGCAACTCTTGAGAAAGTTGCGCTGCGCCCGAGGCCCATACAGACAATAGTTTTTGTTGCACAATGAAAGGCGTTGAAGGAAAAAAAAAATAAAGAAACCCAACCACCCACTTATAGCCACCCAACCCACCAAGCACCAACATGCCCACCCAACGTCCAGCACAAGGTCGAGCCTTCATTTGCATTCGCATTCAAAATCAGTTTCAGATTCAGTTTCAGTTTCTGTTTTATTTTTGGGGGCTTCTCGTATTTCCAGACCATTGGATTTTGGGGCTCGAAAACTCTATAGACTTTAGACTTTTGTCGAAGCCCTCATCCCACTCACTCTAGTAAGCCCTGAAATCCCCAATCCCCAACCAAACATTTAACTCAAAACCCGATTGACTTTATATCCCTCTGAGAAGAAGGTTAAACTTATTTCAATTATGAATACAAAGACGTTTTTATTCTTTTGGTGGGTGGTTGGGTAGTTGGGTTGGGTTTTTGGCTAAAATGCAAATAGGCGAAATAACTAAACAGCCAAAAGTGGCAAAACGGCAGCAACAAAATGCCGATTCGTGCACAAAACCCAACTCGACAGAGGACCGAGGCTAATACTAATGCCAAACAAACACCTAGATGTTTAGGCATGCAAGAAGGGTTTTAGGTTTTAGGTTTTAGGTTTCGGATTTTTTGGGTTTTTTGGGGTTTAGTTGGGAATTTGGATTTAAATTTAAGCTTGGGTCAGGGTCTCACTCGTAGAGACTGAGAGGATATATCCACACTTGTCTAAAATCATAGTCATTATATTGATTAGAAAAAATGGTGACCCCGACAACCCTTCGTATGGAAGTACAGTTGACCACAAAAAGTCAAGACTTGGAATAGATTCCCTTCCCACACACATATGGCTTATAAACACTTTTAACCACTTAATTTTCCGTATCATTGAGAAGGGATATTAAAAAGCAGTTAAGATAAAAGGGTCACAGATATAGGCCAAGAAAGAGAAGGGCTTATATGGTAAGAGAAAAAAAAAAATTGTGATAAGGGGCGAGCAAATTAACTTGACTGTCAACCGCAAAATCACAACAGATGCAGTCGCCACTCAATCACGGTATTTGTGCCCGCTTCGAGGGTCCTTTTTCATTTCCAGTTTCCTGTTTGGTCCTTCGAGCCAGCCAGCCAGCCAGGCAGCCAACTAAACACACATACACATACACATATGTATGCATGAGTGAAGGGTTCGAATACAGCGATGAAATATTCTTTTTTTTTTTTCACTCGCCCCATAATGTGACACCAGCAGAAGGGAATGCCAGGCAGGCAGGACTACAGGGCTACAAGCTCAATATCAATACACTGTTATTTACGTTAGAACCCTCTCCCCAGCCCACCTTTTCACACACACACACACACACACACATACAGAGGCATGGACACAGCAGCAGCTTAAACAATTTTTGTAGCATACTTTTGTGCGCAGTTTGGAGCTGCCTTCTCGTCCTGGCATTCATACCATTCTTTGTCCGATTTATTTACGACACAAATATTTTTTTTTTTTCGCCCCAGCTCGTGGGCCCATGGGCGTGGCCCAAGAGGGGCATTGGTTTGGTATTTGATTTGCTGCTCGAGTTTCGTCGAGTGGCTTAAAAACAAAATCGAAATTGAATGGAAGCAGGTCCGGTATAACCGCAGGGAATGCTTTCACAAACCAACCACCCCCCCTTTCTCTCTTTATTTATTTTTATAAAAATTTATAATTCACCTATACCCTCCTTGCTGGCATGTTAGTTGTGTCTTTTCCACTCAGTTTACTCGTTTGCTGCTTGGCTGGCCACAAACACACATACAGAGAGAGAGAGGTCCTTTCTATATAAAAGTATAATAATAAAATTGTGGGTCAAATGTTGTACAACATCACATTTAACGCTCGAACAGTTCATAAAGTGCGCCCAGGCATCAATGAAGACATTCGATTATATTGCAACTATCGATATAAACGATATATCGATAAAGTACAGTCATCTCCCGCCACCACATTAATCAATAAAGCTCACAAATCAGCGCTCAAATGGCTATTTAGTTTTATGGCCATACCTTATAGTACAGTAAGTACTCGTACAGTGCAACCTCTAACCTCTCGAAAAGACATGTGTGTGTGCGGCAGACGTTAAAAAGTCATTACTTTGACTGCAGCACTAAAAATCCGTCTTGGGGATATGATATAGTAGGGGGGATGGGAGCCTTTCGCTATCTGGTGGCTATTGTCGACCATGGCACTCGAAATATTTAAACGATAAAGTACAGAAAGTCATTCCTCCCCCACCCCTCCCTAACCAAATGTCCTTAAGTTTGTAGTTGTGTATGTGTTGGTGTGTGTTCTCTGTACTTGCGCCTAATAGAACCCAAGTGACAAAGCCCATCCCACCACCCACACATCCAATACACATCCAGACACTGAGAAACTCCATGCTGGCCATTAACTTGCCGCTGCGATGGCAATTTGGTGGCACAGATGAATTTAATAGAGACGCCGCCAAAACATATATACTGCATCTGTGTGTATAAGAGTATATATGTCTGTGTGTGTGGCAGCCATTATGCGCCGCAACGCATACAACATTATTTTATTAAGTGAGACGAGGGCTCCCCAAAACAATATGCGTCGCCTCGTTGCCAACAACATGCTGCTCCCATAGTCTATATAGCACATTCCTATGCCACTTCTCCTACTCCTCTTTCTTCTACTCCTTGTCCTTTTCCGTCTACGTGTCCCTTGGAGTTTGGAGCCAGAACCGGAGACGAAACCGGACTCTGGACCCGAGACCCCTTCCCGGGGATCACATTCTGCGGTTGCATGCCAAGCACGCTGCCAACAGGCATGTGCATTCTCCTCCTGCCAGGACAACAGATGAGTCATGTCTTCATGTCTATCTATAATCCTTTAAAAACTTTTACCCTTTGGGTGTGAAAAATATTAAGAAACTATGTGGCAAGCTGAGATTCTAGAAGTCCCAGAGAAGGGGGTTTGAATTTTGGAGAAAAAAAAGGGTTAGCCCTGTCCGCGTGTCCATGTGTCCGTTAGTTTGGATCTCTAGAAACTAATCTATACTGGCTTTAGATGATATATAGTGTATATATCTATAATCAGACCTTCTGGCGGACTAAATAGAATCAAGAAGAGGCCTAGAAGAACCTTTATTTCTAAATATAGCCATGTCCGTCTGTCCGCGAGTCCGTTTCTCCGTTTGTCTGATAGTTAGGATCTAAATAAAGTAATCTATATAGTTTTAAGATTATATAATCTATATATTTCATATCTGTCTTACTTTCAGAGTAATAAAAACCTCTTGATTAGCTCCTTAAGTTCCTAAATACAAACCTGTCCGTCTGTCCGCGTGTCCGTTAGTTAAGAAAACTTAGAAGACTAATCTTTATAGACTACAAAAGTGTATAAAGTCTATATATTTCAGATCCAGCTTACTTCTAGAGTTAATACAGCTCCTTTCTTAGCTCCTCTCATCGTTATGGGGAACCCTGTCCTCCTCCCTGCCCATCACTCAATTTTAAAGCCCTCGCCCTCACCCATAACTTATTGATTCGTGAACTTTGTATATATACCATTTATCTGCGGTTCTTGGCTCATTCGAATGCAATGCCGATACAAGCCCCCATATTTCTTCTCACTTGGCCGGGAACCATTTGTTTGGTTTAATCATTTCACAAAACGTTTACTTCGAGGCTTTCAAGCTTTAGCTCTTTTCCGAGCTGTCTGCACGTACCATTGACGGAGTGAGTGAATGAGTGAGTGACTGAGTGAGTGAATGAGTGACTGAGCGATTGACTAACTGTCTATCCATTTGTCTAGTCCTTCGCTGCCATTTTCCGGCAAAAGGATGCTGGGCCGGCTGTCGGTGCGGATAAATTTCATTATCTGCAAACGCGCTCATAAAATCTGACATCGAATCAATTTCTGCAACACAACCCCAAGCCCCAAGCTTGGAGGAGCACATTTTTGTTTGTATTTTGAATGAATGTGCAAATAAAATTTAATTTAATAGCAAATTTTATGTCGCAAATATTGCCGCCAAGATCTCCTATTTATTATTTTCCACTCTGGTTTCCTGCCCACTTTTATGGCCCTCAAAAGGATCGAAGGACCTCACTTTGACAAATACTCCCCCTCTCAAAAAAAAAAAACGAAAACGATGAAAGTGCCGTCGTGCTGATAGCCAAATGGGATTTGGGGAATATGCCGGGACACATGGACCAAAAAAAAAAAAAACAAATCCAAAAGGCAAAGGCACACACCCCCTAGGTCCTGGCATGTCCTGGCATAAAGGGAGCATAGGTATCGTACAGTGCGGATGCATTAAAGTGTCAAATGAAGTTGCCGGCGGGGGATTTTTGGCGTTTGGCCTTTGATTTGCTCTCATTGTCCTCACTGGCATTGAATGCCTCCCACCACCCCCTTTCGATAGTACTTTCACCCGGAAATCGATTGACAAGGGGGTAGGGGGTATGCCCGGGATGAGAAGGCCAATGATGACCAAGGCAGGCCTCGGGGGATATGATCTGCTTTTTGAGCACTCAGCTGATGAATTGGTTGGGAAACTAAATGAATTTCTTAACAAATAAAGTGACTAAATAGGAAGAAACAATAAAATCTTTCGAAAATTGAGTTTTTTTGGTATAATTCTCAAGAGGTTCTAGCAGGGGAGAAAGTAAGAGAAGGCTTATTAAGAATTTGACAAGGTTTGAAGTGGTTTTATAGACTAAATGAAGTGGATTTGGGTTTCTTAAGGAACTAAGACTCTGAAATCGTTGTTTTCTTAAAAATGACCTAGTTTTTTCTATAATTTTTAACTGGTTATGTCAGGGGAAGAATGAAAAAAAGTACCATAATCCTTAGCCCAGATTTAAGGTCGTTTTTCAAATCATTTAAGTAGATTTGAGACTCTTTGAAGAGTAAGACTTATTTATATTTAAGAAAATAAAATGTTCCACTATAATTCCCAACTGGTTCTAGTTGCTATATATCCATCCTTCAGCTATCTAACCTCTGTAGCCTCTTTCTTGCTTTCTTCAACCACCTCCTGAACCAATTTCAAAGCCATTATCAGTTACTTTCCTTGAAAGCTAAATACCAAATACATTATCCTGATTTCTTAAGGCTACCTTCAGATAGAAAGATAAATTCTTCTCCCTTCTCTTCTTATCTCTTCTTCCTTTTGGTGTTTTTTTTTGTTTTTTTTGTACCTTAATTCCCAGGCAATAAATTTTGGTCCTGAATGAATGATTCAAGCTCGCTTGGCTCGAGGAATCCAAGGAAGCGAAAACTCTGCTGATGCTGCTGCCAATTGAAAAATAATCCAATCGAGGAATCGGCCAGAAAAGTGAAAAATGGAAAGTGCAGGTACAGGAAGGACGAATCCGGGATGGCAGATGGGGGAGTTGTAGGCAGGAGGCAGTAGGAGAAAGTCAAAACGGGGGTCGTGGGGGGAATACAAGAGGAAGCAAAAAAGAAACACAGCCGAAAATGCAATATTGCGATTTTATAACACAAATTGCTTATAATCACCCAAAAACAACAAAAACAACAACAACAACTAGTGGAGAATGGTTGTGCGAAAGAGATGGCACTATTGGGGAGGGGCAGAAAGAGAGGGGAAGAGGATGCTGAAAAGCTGAAAGCCGAAAAAACGGAAATGCAAGCTGTAATGGCCTGGAAGTGGGCGAAGACCCAGGCTTTTATTTTCTTTTTTTTTTTTTCTTTTGGGGCGTGGCACCCACGCCAATGCCCGACAGAGACAGAGAAAGAGAGAGAGAGACAGAGACAGAGAAGTAGAGCAGCTGCTATAGCTCCAACGGCATGGGAATGGCATAAAAATCATATTTCCGTTTTATTATTTGCTGTTAATGAAAATGCAAATAAAATTGGATTTTCCGTGCCGCACAAAAAGGCAAGCAAAATTAAATGTTGTTGGAGGTTGGGAGGCTGCTGGATGAGAGTTTCCTGAAGGCTACTATGAAAACGAGGACTGGCAGAGCAAATGTATTTCCTGGCTCACAATTTCAAATAAACATTTCGGTTTTTCATATATACATATATAATATATATATATATATTTTTATGATGACGACGTTGAGTTGGGTCGTCGACAAAAATGAAAAGCAGCTAAAAATTTAAATAGGAAAAGCCAGTGGAAAAACATTCATTTGAAAAGCCAAACAAAAGTGTGTGTGTGTGCGGTGTGCGGTCTATGCTTAGAATTAATTGGGTCACGTAATTAGCAGCTTGGTTTTGCTGGCCAACAAAACCTCCAACATAAAAATTGTCATTTTTAGTTCCCCAAAAAAACAAACAAATAGAATTTTCTTTTCTATTCAGACTTGCCAATAAATCTAAATGATTTATGCGAAAAAAAAGGATCTCTATGTTCGTAAGGACCATCGATAATGATGCTCCAGACGAAATCCTTCCAAAAGCATCTGCTTGCCATTTGCAATTTTGTGTGAGAATCTCACAGGACCCCCCCATATCGGGTCAGGACTCAGTCAGGAGCAGTCGAGTGGAAAAGTCAAGTCAACTCAAGACCTGAGATCTGGCGTATGCAGCGAATCAGGACATTCAGGACGAAAAAAAAAAGAAACTATAAGCCCATAGGAGGTTAAGGAGGAAAGTGGCAGTCGTGCTACTCAAATGAAATCAGCAACCAAGTATTGAGCAGGGACACCTTTCTTCCATTTTTTTTAATGGAACCACCCACTAACCACCACACACCACCCATCACCCACTACCCACCACCCACTCCCCAAAAGAAAAGAAAGAAACCTCTCGAACAAATAATGCATGCGGCTGTGTGGCAGCAACAACAATCACGAATATCACGAGTAGAAGAAGCTGCAAGAATGAGGAGTACTGAGAGGAAGGGGGCTTCTAAGAGAAAGGAGAAAGCTGAAAGAAAGTAGTAAGAGAGAAAGAAACGGGCCGCAGCTACAAGAAAAGTCGTTCAGGCTCAGTCAACAAAATGCCAAATTCAAGCACCTGCCACAATTTTAGCCTGGCACGTTGTCGCTGCCACGCCCACTGGCCCCCAAGCCCTGCTAGCCACCCACCCAACTACCATGTACCCAACCCCCCCAAAGTAGGGGGGAAGTTTTTCCCTCGTAAATGTTTGCCATACAAATGTATAAAACATTACCGCACGGCTGTGCCAAAGACGTGCAACACAAATAGTGTGGCAGGGGCAAGTAGAGGGCTTTCCTAGAACAACTTTTTTGTATTCCAGCTTCGGCAAGGCTTTGCTTTTCGTTTTCCAAAAAAAAAAGCACGTAAAAAGTGAAAAAACGACATTTTTTTTAGGTTTCTGTTTGCATTGGTTAAGTTTTCCTGAGGCTGGGTTCCCCCCCTTTTCGAAGTTTCCTTTTTTTTTTCAAGAAACTTATCAGCGATAGTTGCCGATAGTTTTTTTTTTCAGATGCCAAAATATTTAGATTTCCGAATCGGAAGAGAATTGGCCAAGATATGGCCTTCCCAGTGGGCCATACCCCAAAATCCCACTTTTTGCAGGGGTGCTCCCCACGAAAATTTTGAAAAAAATCGAAAAAATATTTCGTTGCCAGATTTTGATGCAGATTGGTGGGAAATCCATCCACGAATCGTTTAAGGTATTCCTCGCAAGAATCGGATGAGAATTGGCCAAGATATGGCCTTCCCAGTGGGCCATACCCCAAAATCCCACTTTTTGCAGGGGTCTCCCCACGAAAATTTTGAAAAAAATCGAAAAAATATTCCGTTGCCAGATTTTAATGCAGATTGGTGGGGAATCCATCCACGAATCGTTTAAGGTATTCCTCGCAAGAATCGGATGAGAATTGGCCAAGATATGGCCTTCCCAGTGGGCCGTACCCCAAAATCCCACTTTTTGCAGGGGTCTCCCCACGAAAATTTTGAAAAAAATCGAAAAAATATTTTGATATCAGATTTTGATGCAGATTGGTGAGGAATCCATCCACGAATCGTTTAAGGTATTCCTCGCAAGAATCGGATGAGAATCGGCCAAGATATGGCCTTCCCAGTGGGCCATACCCCAAAATCCCACTTTTTGCAGGGGTCTCCCCACGAAAATTTTGAAAAAAATCGAAAAAATATTTTGATATCAGATTTTGATGCAGATTGGTGAGGAATCCATCCACGAATCGTTTAAGGTATTCCTCGCAAGAATCGGATGAGAATCGGCCAAGATATGGCCTTCCCAGTGGGCCATACCCCAAAATCCCACTTTTTGCAGGGGTCTCCCCACGAAAATTTTGAAAAAAATCGAAAAAATATTTCGTCAAGCCAGATTTTAAGGCTCAAATCAGGCTACAAAGCATGTTTCTTGATTCTTCTGTATTTCTATAAGTTTTTAGTTTTTAAACCAAACCTAACCTCCTGTTTAGATTTGCACTTTGAACCTAGCCTCACATTCATTTATGGTTAACCCCCCTTATAGCCAAGTTAACCCCCTGACTTGTAGCCCCCTTGAAGCCATGCCCCTTCTATTTTCCGCTATCTGCACCTTTGAGCCACGACTGCCAGCCTTCTACGACAATTTTATGCCTCTTTGCCGACGCTTTCCCCCCCATTTCTTTTCATTTGGTTTCATTTCATTTCATTTCATTTCGTTTCGTTTACGTTTGTCATTCATTCTGGTTCATTTGCTCGATTGTGAGTCATCGTCATTATCATTATCGGAGCAGGGCATCATTATCATTAACGTGGATAGCCAGGATAGACTGTCAGGTTGCGAGGTTGCCAGGTTGGATTTGAACTGAAGAGCCAGAAGACAGAAGCATGAAGAAGCTCTCTGTAGGGCTGTCACCTTGCCAACCGACGACATACACCGGATAAAAGTTGTTGACCCACGTTTTGGCCTAGCATTGAATTGAACCCAAGAACCACCCGAATCCTTAGCTGAACCACCTGAGCGCAACCACCATACCACTCGATACTTGAAAATGTTGTTGGGGGGTTGTTGTGAGCAGATAGGGACAGAGAATCGCTGGCCAGGAGCACTTAACCTTAATTCCAGCAACTCTGACACATCAACTGAGCCACAGACAATGGCCACATTAGCCCAAGTCCGGAGGCCCACGGCCCACGGCTCAGAGCCCTCGGCCCAGGACCCAGATCCCCTTTGTCAACGTTGAAATGAGCAAAATGCATAATCGAAAAAAATCATTGAAGCGTAAATGCTTTGTAACAGGATATGATGATGGGCTGAGGAGTGAGCTGGTGCTGAGGAGGTGGTGGCTGTTATGGCAGGACAAAACGAGAAACCCTAAGCCCCACTCTTTGGGCAACAAAAAAAAAAAAAACAACCCAAAGCAACAAGGACAGTACAGAAACAGAAACAGAACCAGAAACAGCAAACAAAAGGATCAGGAGCAGGAGCTTCGGAGCCCTGAAGGAGGGAATCGTTGGGAAGTTGGGGTCACTGCACAGTCAGTGGGTTTTCCACCTTCACCTCCAAAACCACCATCCCACAGAACATCACCACACACAGTTTTTTTTTTTTTTTGTATCATATGTGTATGTGACATCGACACCACAACTAATGAACGATGGACAGGAACGTGGACGTGGACGTGGACGTGGACAACTCTCAGACTGACAAATGACAAAAGAAAAGGCCAGCAGGACACATTTTTTATAAAAAACTCTCATGAGTTTCGAACTCGCGAACTGAAATTTAAACTCTTCAAATAAGAAGTCTTCTTTATTTTTTTCAAGTGCATGCCAGTGCATTCCAGTGGCTAGAATATAATGAAGAGTTGGGGGGGTGTAGTGGTCGGTGGTCGTTGGTCGGTCTTCAGGCTGCAATGCGCTGCATATTTTGGATCGAATCGCGAAATTCCTGAAAAAGTTTACGGCAACTGGGAAATTCCATTACGGCGGCTGGGATAGCATTCCCGGATGATTCATTTCATACCCAGCGGGTGACTCATGGTCCCCTCCTATTCTCTTATATCCTTTTTTTTTTTTTTTTCTATCAACCAACAAGCAGCGAAGCAACTAATTCAGTTGACTCCAATGCATTGGCAGTGGCAGTGGCAGGTCCTGGAGTAGGTTCTAGAAACTAGAGAGAGGGTCGACCGGGTTGGATTCTAAAGTTGGCCGACAGCAGCAGAAGCAGCAGCAGCAGTGTGTTCCCAGCCGACAATCAAATGGCCAACGACACCCAAAGACACCACCCCCTTCCCCCACCGGCAGTCCTGCAACTACCCTACACCCTACACCCTACACCCTCTCGGGCTGTAGTGAAAACCCCGCCTCTGTCAAGGGACTTTGTATGGGTTGTTTGGCAGCGACGATTGCGTGTTCCCTTTTGTCCTGAAGGGTGGAGGGGTTATCGGTGGGGCCTGAGGATGGGTGGTGGTGGTGGTGGTGTGGCGGTGCATCGAGTGTTTGGGTAGATGCTCGGGCATATTGCACCACATTGTGAGCCAGCTTTTGCCTTGCGGATGAGTCAGACATGCGAACGTAAAGTCCTTCAAAAAAAAAAAAGGCAAAAAAATCCGAGCAGGTTGGGGGGTTTTCAGGGTTTCCAGGGTTTTTTTTTTTTCTTTAAAGGAGAGGACAGAAGCAACCACCAGAAACGTTGACGGGCGATGCGTGCCACTGATAACGCCCAGGGTGGTTAGTCCTCTACCAGTGGGTGGGTTAGGTTACTGGACATTCCCTGGGCTAGTCCCAGTAGTCATAAATTGCACTAGCATGAATAGCGGCATTAAAGTATCAGGGCCAACAAAACCCCAGCCCGAAAGACCCAGCCAGTTGAAAAGAGGGCCAGCTTTCAGGGTCTAGAGTATACAAGATATAGAGCCTCTATGCTCTATGCTATATACTCTATAGTCTGGTAGGTAAGAAAAGCAAAACAAATTGCAGCCTGCATTGAAAAACCATACCATACTGTCCAATGAAAGCGGTATGTATAAAGCCGCTTAACAACACCCACCACCCCCTCAGACCAGAAAGGATTTCTGCAGGAGATCCTGCACCTTTTCTTCCCTTCTGATTTCTTTCTATTACTTAAGCTCCCATGTATATGAATTTGATAAGGTTTTTGTTTTCACCACAAAATGTTCCATCTCACTCCGGTTTTTGTCCGCTGTCCGCTTGTCCGTGTGTCCGTTGCCAAGGCAAATTGCTTTGAGTTATTTAAGAGAAAATACGTTTTGTAGGGAAAATTGTTAAGGCCAGGCACGTCGTCGATTGTGGGTCGAGAAAAGCCAGGAGCTCGAAAGCCCTCCCATCCGCCCTAAAGAAAAACTGGTCTTGTCCCGGGCAGAAATTGTTTTTGAAATGATTTGAAAAAGCATTTCAGTTTAAGCCAACAATAACCAACAGTATATATATGATTGTGTATATCTTTAAATTGATAAATCTGAATCGGTATTCTGGCAATTATTGTTGGGATTTTCGAGATCCCCTTTAGGATCTCTCACCATTGAAATTAGTTCTCTAGCTGATTTCATATGCAAATTGGTTAGAGCTTCAGTGTCTTTTCTTTTCTTTTTTTTTGCGGTTGTGTAAGCTTCAAAAGCCAGGCTAACGAAAAGAAAACGGTTCAATTAAGCCAATATTTGCGCACACTCGCGCCTTCCAATGTTTTTCTGCTGTTGTTGTTGTTAGTTTTTTGGCAAGGGCTAAGCCAACACCACCCACCCCATCGCCCAACCACCCACACCCACACCCACACACACCTCAACAGCACGCTGCTAAGCGATGGCACATTTTTCGTAGCATACTTTGCGGCTGCTTAGCCCCCACGGCCACAACAGAAAACCCGCTCAAGTGTTTGTGTATCTGTCTCTCGTCCTGTGCGTGAGCTGTCTTTGTATTTGGCCTTAGTGTTAGTGTTCTGTGTGTGTGTGTGTGAGTGAGAGTGTCTGTGGTTGGGATTTTTGTATTGCTTATACACAGTGAAAAATAAATAGTATGTATTTAATTAATTTTTGAAGGTTTTGTTTTTAAGGAGAGAGAGTTTTTAAGAAAGTTGAGTTCTATGACTAGGTAATCTAGTATTTCTTAGTATTTATTTTAGTATTTTTTAAAGAAACTTTAAAGATTTCTTACGTTAGTGTTGGGTTTAGTTATATAACTACGACGTCTAGTATTTTTTTAATTTTTTTAAGAAACTTTGAAGATTTCTTAACTTCTTTAATGTTTTAATAGTTTGTTAGCATTGAGTTGAGCTATGAGACTTTAGTCTAGTATTTTAGTATTTATTTTAGTATTTTTTAGAGAAACTTTTTAGATTCTTTAACCTCTTATATGTGGATTTTAAGTCTTAAAAGCTTGTAAGCCTTTTCTTACAAGATTTTACCTTAGAAAACACATTTAAGATCTGTTATTATATTCAAGATCTTGAATATATTTAATCTATGTAGATCTTAAGTATATTTCATTATAAGAAATTCCTAGAATATGGAAAAGAAACTATAAAAGAATTTCTTTCTCCAAAGTTCCATTAACTTCTCTCCCAACTCTTTTAAAAAATAAGAAACTATAGTTAGTATTTAAAGATTTTAAAAGATTTCTAAGACTATATACCTCCTGATTCCTATATTATATTCTCTTGTACTCCCTTTAAAAATACTATCTATTTTTTTCTAAGTGTATTTCTTTGGAATTTGTATTGGTATTAGTATTGGTGTTGCTGTTTCAGTCACTGTTTCTGTTTCTGTTTCGGTCTCGACATCGGTTTGGGTTTCTGTTTCGGGTCTTTCGGGCAGCCGTTGCCGCCGCCGCCACCGCCACCGCCGACTCCTTCGTTCTTCGAAGAAGAAGAAGAAGGGGGTTACTAAAGTATATAGTATCATAGTATATATATTGTTATATATCGGGTATATAGTATGTACATATGTATATGTTATGGTATTTGGTGACTCACCTGAACCTGAGCGGTGCCAATGGCCAGGACGACCCAGAGGCTCCGCAGCAACAAATTACGACGCAGAGCGGCGCACATTCTTCGAACTCCTTTTATTTTTTTTGTTATTTTTTTTTTTTTTGTTGACCGTTTGGATCCTTGTCCCGTGTCCTTAGTGGATCTCAATCAGAATCCGATTACGATTCGCAATCTCCTATTTCGGGGATTGTTTTTATTTCGTTAAGAGTCTTTTTGGGTTTTGTTTTTGTTTTTTATTCGATTTTTGTTTTTTTTATAATTTTTGGATTGTTGATTAATTTTTTGTAAGTTGATTTCGGTTGGCTTGTTCGTTTAACACTTAAGCTGCAACTATAGCAGTTATATATAATTAATAAAAATACAAAATAATAATAATAATAATAATAGTTTTATTTCGTTAAGGATTAGTTCGTTTGGATTTGTGGTGTTGCAAGTTAGTTGGTTAGTTTATGAAAGAGTCCTTGTCTTGGCCGTCAGTTCTTGCCCCAAAAACTATGCAACGGAAAATGTCAACTCTGTATGGCTGTGTGTTTCTGTGTCGCCGTAGTATTCGATTGTAGAACGTAGTAGAAGGCTGCGGGGGAGAGAGGATTTCTAAAAAAAAAAAAAAAATGCCAATAAGAGAGCCAAAAGCTAAGGGTTACTAGAGAGAAGTTCTCTTAAACTTAATCCTTGAAATTATAAAATGCAAGTTAAATTTTAAAACTAATACAAGTTAGTTTGAAATATTTAAATATTTTTTGGAATTAACTATAAACTTTAGAGTGTAGCCTAACATTTTTGCTGACTCGGTCTAGAGCTCGGTCTCTGGCTCGGGCTTGGGCTTTTACGCAGGTCCACCCAAAAGGTAACTGCGCATTTGCCATTTTGGCTCTCTGACTCCCACTCTCTCTCTCTCTCTCCCAGTTTTGCTCTCGGCTACTGCGCAGTGCTGCAAAGTGCAGGGCACTATTATCACATGCATCTTTTAGCAAATAATTATTTTCTTTCCGTCACCAACTAAATTGCCACAACAAATCACAACAATTATCAGTAATTGTTTTTTGTTTTTGTTTTTTTCGAGATTTAATCACTGTGTTTTGATCTTGATCTCTCTCTTTCTCTCTCTTCTGGTTTAATCTTTATTTTTTCACTAGCACTTTATGAACTTTTTTTGGAAACAGCAAAAAAAAAGTGTACAACATTTTCGTGTGTGTTTTTTTTGTTAAATCTTTTTTCCTTCTCCCACTTCCGCCGACACAACAACAGCAATAACAACAAGAACGTTGGCTAGCTTTCTCTCTTCCTTTGGGGGGGCTCTGTTCCTCTTTCTCTCTCTCTGTTGGTTGCTCTCTCTCTCTCGGTGGCACGTTGGCGGAGAGAGCTTGTAGCAAGGCTGAGCTTAGCTCTGCTCTGAGATCCCGTTGGAATTTGATTTTTTTTTCTTGTGGAGCCTGGAGGACTGGAGACGTACCTGACGCTGCGAACGCTCACAAACGACTGCGAGCGGCCCAGCCAGCTCGGGGGTTAACGTTGCCTCTTTTTTGTTCCTTTTCGGATTTTCGCAATTTCGAATTTCGATTCCGAAATCGACTTCGGCTGGCTGCTAGAGCGCGTGCTTGGGATCGATATTCGAGTCCGAATGTGGCACGGGGGTGGCAAGTATCGTTTTGTCCGTGCCCTGGTCCGTTGTCCGTGGTCCGTGGCCTGTGGAATGTGCCAAAGGCAGCAGGAGCGACTCTGGCAGAAGGCAGCAGCAGCAGCAGCAGGTGCCTGGGTGCCTTGACAGGGGTGGCAGAACCGGTTCCGTGAATCGCTCCGCTCGGGCTTATTTCCGGTTTGCTGGGGAGAATCCTTACCAAAGCGGAAACTCTAATCAGAAAATAGGGTAGGTTTTTCGAGGCAGTAATGCACTTGGGCGGCCTCTATAGTTGAATTTGAATTGGAAGGATGTTTTTTATTGGGAAAAAGGCACCAAAAACCTACAAGAGGCAGTGTTTTCAACAAAATTTTTTAAAGAAATAAATATAAGGCTGCCTTTTTTTTAATTTTAAAATAAGAAAACATAAGTGTATTTTAAATAAAAGTCTTTCGT
This sequence comes from Drosophila bipectinata, assembly GCF_030179905.1. Taxonomy (NCBI): domain Eukaryota; kingdom Metazoa; phylum Arthropoda; class Insecta; order Diptera; family Drosophilidae; genus Drosophila; species Drosophila bipectinata. The sequence goes on along the minus strand of NC_091734.1, from coordinate 4,483,062 downwards.
GAAATATACAATATTGACTTTAAAAGTTTCCTTTTAAACTTTCTCTATATTTTGGTTCATTATTAAATATTGGTAAATATTGGTAAATATTTTTATTTTTTTTAATTTCTTATTTTAAGCATTTCAAACCATAATTTTAATATTTTCTGTTTTTAAAACATGGTTTCCCTTTCAATGGCCGCCAAACCATTTCCGCCCAATACCAAAACCGGAAATGAAAAGAGTCCACAGCCATTAACCGTTTGGTAAGGAACTTGGCTAAAGCCAAGACTCATTTACCACACATAGATGGCGGCACTGTAATAAACCATCAAAGTCTGGAATTTTTAATTTTAAAAGGTGAAAACTTCTTCCAATTCCCTTTCAAATAAAAACAAACAAGTTTTATTTTTTGTATTTTATTTATTTAGAAAAAATAGTTGTTTACCGTTTTTTTTGGATGCTTGACATCTCTTTTTTTTCTCGTTACTCGTGTTCTGCAAAGAGAAATCTTTTTTGTATATTTTTTCGAAAAAAAATCATTATAAAAATATATATATATATAGGTATATGTATAATCGTATAAAAAATGTGTAAAAATTAATATAAACACTATAAATACACGGAATTGTTTTAAATGCATAAGACACAATAAAGTACACTCGAATGGCTTACAACTAATTAAGTACAAAAATTGTAAAAAAAAAAGATTTTAAAATAAATGCTAGATCATAAAAATATAAAATTAATTTAAAAAAAAAATTAAGTGGATTTATGGAAAGCAAGTGTCGTTGGACAACAACTCACAAAAAAAAAATAGGAAGCTCAGCGACTGAGTTTCGAACTTCTGGCTCACAAAAAAAATCGACTTTTTAATTAAAATTAAGATAATGTTTAAAAAAAATACATAATAAAAAAAATTTATAAAAATTAAGATTTTTGAGGAAGAGCATTGGCCAGGCTAAAGGCGGTAAAGGGAATGCATTGTTCATGTCCAATCGAATGGTTGATGTCCTTGATGATTGATTCTCGAAAGTGATTGAGTGATTGATGGGATGATGGTGTTAGTGTTGGCACAGCGGTGGCTTCTCATGTCGAACCATAGAAGGACGTGTGTTAGTTTGTCTCCTCATTCTACTCGTGATCCTTTGGCCTTTTGGTGTCCTTTATCCTGGCACAGAGTCCTCCTCATCCTTCTCGTCTTCGTTGTATTTACATCCTTCAGCTAGGTCCTTATGTGGCGATGTGGCAGCATGGCTTGCATGAGATTATCGGTTTCCTTGTACGGCTAGAAATGTTGCACTAGAGATTTGGATTGGTTTTGGGGGCAAAAAAAAAAAAAGGATCATGGAATTCAGGATCACCGACGCTGATTCAGCATCTGTAGGTAGTATTCGCAGTTGGTGCAATAAACTGCCGGCGCAATCACATGCCTCTTGCGGCACAGATTGCACTCCACCGCCTTGGCCGAGGCCTTGACGATTGCATTGTTGTAGACGCGGGTGGGTATGGCTGTGGTGGCGCCACTAGGGAGTCCGGGAGTAACAGCATTTGGTCCTCCAGGTACTCCTGCCTCTGGCAGGCCATTCTTCTGGGGCGGCGGCGGTGGCGGTGGCAGGCAGTCAGCTTCTCCCTTAGTTCCTGGCTCGAAACTGACTTTCTTCTTCATTTGTTGCTGCTGTTGTTGCATCTGCTGTTGTTGCATCTGTTGCTGCTGCTGTTGTTGCTGCGACTGTTGCTGTGGGTAGTAACCTTGTCCTTGGTAGCCATGTGGCATGGGCACACGTTGATAAGGCGAAGGGAGTGGCATTTGTTCTGCCACGCCCACAGTCCCATTGCTAAAGTAACTCATATTGAGTTGCTGCTGTTGTTGCAACTGCGGCTGTTGCTGTTGCTGCTGCTGCTGTTGTTGCTGTTGCATCTGTTGCTGATGCTTCTGGAGTTGCACCGAGTAGCTCTGGTTCAGCATCATTTGCTGATGATGCAACGGCCGTGGCATGCTTGTGTACTGCGCATCCATTTGTGGCAAGTGCTGTTGCGTGGCAATGCCGCTCATACTAGTGCGATTCTGTTGCTGCTGCTGTTGTTGCTGTTGCTGTTGCATGCGTTGCACATAACGTTGCATATCGGTGGCAACTGCAGCAGGTCGGCCCAGCATGGGAGAAGGTTGCTGCTGTTGCTGTTGGAGTTGCTGTTGCTGCTGTTGCAGTTGCTGTTGTTGCAACTGTTGCTGCTGCATCTGCTGCTGTTGCAAGTGCTGCTGCTGCTGCTGTACCTGTTGCTGCTGTCTTGGCTGCGCCTCCGTCTGCAACCTCAGCATATTCTGCTGCTGCTGCTGGATCATCTGGGCCGTCACCTTCTCGTTCGGATGCTGGGCTGTTCGCAGGACTCGCTCCAGGATGGGATTGGGAATGAAGTCATCGTCCTCTTCATTGCCGGCCGTGGCCACCAGGATCACCTGATCACAGAAGGAGACACTCTTCTTCTTCACCCGCTTCTGTCCAGGATTGGGGCCCTGGTTCTGGTTAAGCGTCTGCTGGACCATGGTGTTCAGCAGCTCCACCTCGCGGATCTCCTCGGCAATCTGGGACTGGCTCATCTCGTACTTGGGCTTGGGCAGGAGCTGGTGATGGGGCAGGGTGGCCGTCCTACTGGCCGGCATGCAGTCCACCTCGTCCACGTCCAGCTTGGAGCTGGGCAGGCCGTTCATTTGGGTGCGCAGTTGCGGGCCGACCTGCTGAACGCTTGGAGTCGGCTGGGAGAGCAGCTCCTGGGAGGCGTAGGACCGAATGGAGGTCTGCTCGAAGCGGTTGGCCAGATCCCGGACGCTGCTGGGCGAGGAGGCCTCTAGTTTCCGCTGCATGGCCCGCAGGTCGTTGGCCTGCTTCAGCCAGTTGGGGTCCTGCGGCGCCTGGGCGCTGTCCTTGCGCATCTTGAGGAGGTGCTGCCGCTGCTGCAGCTGCGCCAGGATGCTGGTGGTGCCCTCCAGGGAGTCCAGTTGCTGGCGCTGCTGCTTGCTGGCCGCCTCCAGGGCTTGGAGCTGGCTCAGTTGCTGGTTGAGCGGCTCCAGATCGAGTTCTGGGGGTGGTGGCGGCGGGAAGTCTTCGCTAGCCTGCCGGGAATGGCAGACGGAGTGGGGAGGACTTGGATACGGTGGCAGTTCCATGGGCGGCAGGGGCAGGGGCAACTCCTCACCAGCGCCCAGCATCTGCATGTCCTTCAGGGGACTCTGCTCGGAGTGGACCTGGGCACAGGTGGTGATGATGGTTTGGCAGGAGTCCTCGCTGATGGAGGTGTTGGAGCTCATCGCCGACAGATTCGAGAGGTTGGCCTCGTGGTGGAACTGCTGCTGCTGCTGCTGCTGGGGCGTCAGGGTGGAGCTGGTTCTCATGGGCGGCGGAGGCGCCACCTTGGGCACCATGGTCAGTTGCCTGCCGCTGCCGTGGAAGCTTTTCCGCATCAGCTTGCTCCGTTCCAGGTTGGGATTGGGGTTACTGCCGCTGGCGCCGGAGCTGCCCGCGGAGGTGGAGCAGTCGAAGTGTCCCTCGGAGATGTAGCCACTCATGCTGACTCCGTGCTTGCCCAGGCCCACGGCGCTGTCGTCCACGGAGCTGCCCAGGAGACTGGCCGGCGTCTGGTTGGGGTAGTGGTGGGCGTGGTGGTGGTTCATCGACATGTTGCTGTTGGCGACATCATCCACCGCCTCGGTGAGGTCCGGCATGGAGCGGTTCTTGCGCCGGATGAGTCCACCCATCAGGAGCTTGCGCCTAATCTTGTGCTGCTTCTTGCCGCTCTTGTCCTTCTCCTTCTTCTCGTCCTTGTCCTCCTTGTGCTTCTTCAGCGTGTCCTTGGCGTTCACCAGGAGCGTCTCGGTGAGTGAGAACTCCCGGGTGAGCTTGTTGCGATCCTCGCTCCGGCTGCGCTTCTCCTTCTCCTTGTCCTTGTCCTTGCGGCCGAAGAGAGAGCGGCTCTCCCGCTCCGGCTTGGCGGCCATCGGCTTCTCCTGCTCGTACTCGATGGCATTGTCGTCGCACACCGCCGAGGCGGTGGCCAGAGCCTTCAGTGGACTCTTCCGCTTGGGCAGCGTGGCATAGATCTCAATGCTGGCCGGGATGGATTGCTGCTGCTGTTGTTGCTGCTGCTGGAACAGTTGCTCCTTCTCCAGGGTGCGATCCTTGCTGTTCTGGCGGACGTGCTTCACGACGCTGGAGGTGCTGCCCTCCCGCATATGCTTCAGCTCCGGCATGGCCTCCGTTTCGGCGCCCTTCTCCACCAGGATGCGCCTGTGGAGACTCCTGGCCCGCATCACGCACGTGTTGTGCTTCATCCGGGCAAAGGTCATGGTGTGTGGGTTGCTGTAGGGAGCGTCCATGGCCGCCCTTGCCCTTCCGGCAGCCGCGTTGCAGAGTACCAAGGCGGTCTCCAGGTCGTGCGACTCCTCCACCAGCCGGGACTTCTCCAGCAGCTGGTCCGCCTCATGGCAGAGCTTCTCACAGTCCCCGGACAGGGTCATGCCTCCGTGGCTCATTCCGCCGCCGCCGTTGGCCGCCTCGGGGATCTTGGCCAGCTGGGGGTTCAGGGCGTGCTTCGGCGGATACGAGTCCGTGGAGCTCAGCGAGAAGGAATCATAGCCCGGGTCGTAGGGCAGTCCATGGCGGGTTGGGCTCTGGGGTACTGCCCCCACGACGCCCCTCTTGGCCACCATGTACAGATAGGGGTTGTCCAGGGTGGTGGAACTGGCGGAGCTGGCACTGTTCCTGTCACCGGACCAGTTGCCCGAATCCCTGCGACGCGGCTGGTTGAGATGCTCCGGCATGGTGAGTCCATCGCTGGGCGGGGAGCTGCCATTGGAGCTGGAGCCGTGGCCCGAGCTGGACTCGGCGCTGTGGCTCCTCTGGAGCTGGAGGTGCTGCCTCCTGGCCAGCTGGGCGCTCAGCACCGCCTCGATGGGCTTTCGGTTGAGAAAGCCGCCGTCCTTGTCGCCGTTCTGGGTGACAGCCGGGCCCTGTCCCTGGATCTTGTCCTGGATGACGCTCAGGTTCTGGTACTGGGCACTCAGGACGTGCTCCACAGTCTTGCGGCTGATGTAGGCATCGGTTTCATCTCCCCCCGGGAAGATGTTCTTCTGGATGACGCTCAGGTTCTGGTAATCGTTCACCGGAGACCTCAACGGCGTAGGGGTGATGGCCCTCCGGGTGTTGCCCAAGCAGGGCTTCTCCGGGCTCGGAGTCACTGCTCGCCTGGTCACCGGATTGGACACCTCCAGCGTGGAGCTCATCGAGGGCTGCTGGGGCACTGCGTAGAGCAGCAACAAGGGCTGATACCTTCCGCGACTGCACTTGTCAACCACTCCCTCCCAGCTGGGACCCACCTCCTTGACGTTGGCATCGTCGAAGTAGACCCACACCTTCAGCTTGGTGTGGAAGAAGAAGGTGGTGTAGTGCTTGCCATAGTAGGACACGATTCCCACCAGCTCGTGCTGGGTCTGCTGGGCCCATCTCTGTTCGCTGACCTGATGGAAGACATCCCCAAGCCGCAGGCTGGTGCCCACGGCCTTCAGGACGGCATGGACCTGATCGGCGGCTGGTCTCTCCGAGTCCCAAACGATGCCAATGGAGACCACGTCCGGTCGATTGAGCAGAGCCCGGCAGATGCCGATCTTGGCGCCACAGGTGTTCTGTTTATAGAGAAAGTTTCTTGATTAGTTCTCCCTCTCTCTGAATCTCTAGGATTACTGGACTTACTGGACAATCACGGATATCTCCCATATTGCCGGCCGCCCTCAGGAGCTGTCCGAAGCTCAGTTGCTGGTGGTTCTGGAGAGCCAGACTCTTCTGGGAGGTCAGGGCCGAGGCCGAGACATAGTGTACCATCTGAAAAAAAAAAAAACCATAAACTCATTAGGAGGCTGAACTTTTGGTCAAGACGGAAGTGCTACGCCCACAATGGCCCACACGGCTGGCTAACGTCATCGATCGAGATCGAGATCTGGAAACCGTATTCGATTCCCCATTTAAGGGTTAACTGGTCGAGTGACTTTTCTCGGTTTATGGCTAATCTGCATGTGCATGTCTATAACTTGTTTTTTTTTTTATTTTTTACAGAAATCCGCATAATGATCGGATGTCTAACTGTTCTCCAAGTCGACAAGTGCAACATGGTACGGTGTTGCAGGTGTGCCAAAAACTGGAACCCACGCCACAAGTTTGCCTCCGATTCGATCACAGATTGTATCTCAAAACTAGTTACTACACTGCCCAAAAAAATTTCCAAAAAGCTGAAACTTAAGATAATTTTTGAGATATTTATTCAAAAATTATACAAGAGACTTTGGTGGAGAAACAAATGTATAACAAGACAGGTTTTAGATAAACCATCAAACAACTATAGGATTTAAGTAGTTTTTTTAATGCATTTTTTATTTAAGATTAGTTTAAAATGATTTTTAAGCTTTTAATATTTTTTAAAGATTTTTAAAAAAGACTTTTAGTTGCTAAAAGCTCTTCAAATTATAAAAGCATGTCTTTAAGACTTAAGAGCTCTAACTATGTAGGTCCAAACTGGGTTTAAAAACCCCTTCAAAAATTGTAAAAAAATATTTAATATATTTTTAATATTTACAAAATATTTTAAAGCTAAAAACCACTAACCTGCGTGAAAGGCAACTGCTCAGAATTGGCTCCACACTTGCAGACACTCTGCTCAATCACCCGCATGGCGAACCGTCGATGGGCAATGCAAGCGGCGGACTCGCAGGAGTCGCCATCATCCTGGGAGATGTGCGAGTGGACGCGATGCAGCAGCAACTCGAAGCACTCGGCGGCATCACCCAGACAGCCCAGGGGAAACCTTCGTCCGGCCAGAGGACCACTGGCCAAAGCACGACGCAGTGGCTCCGGGCAGAGGGCTGGTTCTGAAGAGGTTTGCAGCTGCTGGAAGAGTTCCTACAAAAAAAAAGGTGATATTAGGATTTAGTTTAAGGTTTTTAAGTTTTAGATTTAAGAAATAAAGTTTATAAATTTTTAAATATTTTATTCTTCATTTTGTAAAGCATTTTTTAACTTTAAAACTAATTTGTAGGACTACTATTTCAATGAACTTAGTTTATACTTTTACTTAAACTTTGAAAAATAATATATTGAGTTAAAAACTTAATTTAAAACTATTATAAAATAATTAGCATAATCTTAAATCTTCTTCTTTAAAAAATCCTTAAGCTAAAAATCTATAAAATCTATTTAAAAACATTTTTTTAAACTCTTTTAAAAAAATCATAACAATTTCTTACAATAACCGCATTGATGCAGCGATCTCGCTCGGCATTTCCATTGATGTTGCCCCCATTGGAGACGCCACTGGAGGCACCATTATAGCCCATTACGGCCAGCTCCACGCTGCTAGCCACTTTGGCCAAGGCGCTGACCGATTTGGGCTTGGACTGCTGGCGGGTTAAGGTCGCCGACTTGTCGCCACCGTCGAGGAACAATTTCCGGGGACTGCTGCGGGGCAGAGTGCCGCCACCATTGTTGCCCATGAGGTGGCTCAGCTGTGGGTGGTGGTGCAGGGCAGTGGCATGTACTGGTCCTGGTCCAGAGACTAGTCCTAATCCTTGTCCTCCTGTTAGCGGTGATGTTGCTACTCCATTTGTGGCAGGACTTGCTGCAGGTTTCGTGGGTGTGACTGTCGGGGGTGTTGTTGCCGCAGCTATGGGGCTACCCCCTGGCCCTGCCACGCCCACCACATTTGTGGGCTCTTTGCGTTTATAACGGAACTTGATCATTGTCTCGTTTTAGCTTTTTTTTTTTTAATTTTCATTAAATCTGTAAGTAATTTTTTTTTTTAAAGAAATTGTAAATAATTTTTTGTTGATTTCCATAAAATTTTTTTCTTAGCACTCAAGTTTTGTTTGTTTTTTTTGATGGCTTGACAAAAAACAGAGGAGGAGGAAGAGGAATAGGAAGTCTAAAACGGAAGTGCCAGGTCGGCAAAAAACAATCGATTAGCAACCAAAGACTGCAGACACTAGCAGCTAGCAACCTGCAACATGCAAAGTAGAAACCTGCAACTTGCAACCCTTATAGAAAAGACTTTGCCAAATACACAGCTGTTTCAGACATTTGTGTTTTTTTTTTAAGAAGATCTTTAATGACTAAATGGCTAAATGGCACACCCCATAAACAACAATCAAAAAATATATACAGACTGGACTTGACTTTCGCTTTTGGCCTGGCGGTCTCGACCTCATTTAAGGCCCAATCGAAAGTTTTCGATCACCAGTGACCAGTGACCAGAGAAACCGGTCCAGAGACAAAAGTTCTCCAGCGACCAGGTCAGCAGTTTCTCAAGTTGCAACACCAACTTGGCAACATAAATTGCATGTGCAGCACAAGTAAGAGGTCTAATGTTGCCGCTGCCGCCGCCTGACAACTGCTGACGCTGCTTTGAAATAAAAATAAACTTTAAAACTACAAACGCCACCAGATCCATTTTCAATTCAAATTACCAACAACATATGGCAGAGATCTGTAAACGCCTTTTTTTTCTGTTGCCAATTACAATTGTTATGGCCAAGAGAAAATAAATGCAACAGCAACCTGACACGAACCATAAGCCAGCCTAAAAATATAGCTGATACCTAAAAGGCACTGAGGGAAATATATTTTAAAATTGTAAATAATTCTTTAAAGTGTTAAGAACAAATACATTAAAAAAAACCCTCTACTTTTTCTAAGAAAAAGTTCTCTTATTTAATTAGTTTCCAGAAATTCTACAGAAAACAAGTGTTTACTTTTTCAAAAAATCCCCTTACTCTCTGAAGTCTACTTTCTTATTTTTTATGTAAATTTTATAATTTTTTTTTTTAAAGTGCATTTAAATAAAAAAACAGCCCAGGTATAAAAAATACTCCGAATTGAAAGAAAAATAAGCACAATTAACACTTGACAACTGTTGACATTTTAAAAGCAAAAAAAAAGGGAGAGTTTTGTTCAAGTTATGAGTTCATCAGTTTAACTTTAAGAAGAAAATATAAATTCTAAATAAAATAAATAAAAAATATATTAAATAAAACTCTCTATTAATCCAAACTCCTATCAGAAAATAGAAAAACCATTAAAACATTTCAAGTTTGTTTTTACGAGACCATTAAACCTGCCACACACGAACTATTTGGTTGACAATTCTAGTACTTTTTTGTTCTGAAAAACAGAGGCGGGGTTAGAACCACAAGAGGGGTCAGTGCTCGACACTATAAAAGACAACAAAAAGTTGTTTAATAAGCGGAAAAGCCGGCGGAAGTTGGTAAAAAAAAACTGAAACAGGAAAACAGCGACAAAACTCACTGATTTTCAGTTTTTACTTTTTTTTTATTATTCCTAATTGTTTTTCCCGAGAGGTTGTAGAGGGGAGTGGGGGGAAATGTATTTCCCTCTCCATTATTTGTTATTGTATAATTGTTCATTGAATGAACAAAACTGTTGATTATGCTAATTACTTTACGGTCTTTAATTTTAAAACATTTAAGTCAAACTGAGTCACTGGACCAGACTGGACCAGAGGGTGTGTTTGTTGCCACATGGTGGTGGGGCAAGTTGGCGAAACATTTAGGCCATGTAATTAGTCGGCAATTGGCCAACAATTTGCTCAAGAAATGGGAGATAAGGGATCTGGCAGATCAGTACAAAAAAATTGGGAAATTTTAAATAATTTTAAACAGGTTTTTGAGAGAAGAACAAATAAAGGGATAAATATGGCCTTAAATTCCTCATATTTCTCTTCTAATTTATTCCTCTTTAAATTAAAATTTATTAAGAAATCAACAAACAGAGAAATCTGTTAAGATAAAATTTGCATAAATCCAGATTTGAAATCTTTTTAGAGAAACTCCTCACAGAGTGGTGGCACAGTTTATGTTTTTATAATTTTTTTTTTAAGTCTGATTTGTGAGTCTGCGACACTTGGAAGTGGCAGTCCTTGAAAACCGCCACTATTTATAGATCTTGCACACCTCAAAGCCACTCACACGATAGACACCGATATGCCACGATACTCGAATGTATCCGAGAGATACTTTTAAGCTACAGATACAGATGGATATACAGTGAGAGAGTTTTTGAATGCAAAACAAGTTGGCCAACAATCTGGCCTGCAGCTATTATAATCTTTTCATATTATTATTATTACCAGTGGCTGTTGTTCTGTTTCTTGTTTTTATTATTATTTCATTTTTTTTTTGTTGGTTGTTGATGATTTATGGGATTTAATTGTTAAGCCAGAAGCGGGGGCCTAAACGGTTGGCATTAAAAACACAGCAGACACTTTATGGCTTAAATGCGACTGCCGCTTCCGCAATTACATGCCAAACAAAAGAACTGACCTTTTCTCAGGTAAAAATCTTGGGAAATTGCACGTGCAACGTGCAACGTAGACTTGCAACAACAAAAGACTCTTAAGATGGCTGATAAAAGTCAGCTAGCAGCTAGCTAGCAGGATATTTAAGATATTACCCTAAAAGTTCTAAGAAATTTATGCATCAACCTGCCAACTGGCCAACCTGCAACATAGATACATGATTGTTGCACGTGATTGGACTTTTAACAAAAAATATGTACATATATGCCAGTCACACTTGCTTCTTGGCTTTCAGAATTGGCCATAAATATACAAGACTTTGGGCCCATTAATATGCAACCAAAAGAAAAGGCCAAAAGAGCCTCCTGGTTGATGGTGACATATTATTCAAGAACTTGTCATGAATTTTAATTATATTTCTTAAAAGCCCATAAGTAAATTGAAAATTCAATGTATAACCAAAACCCTCCCACACCTCCCTACAATGTAAAGTTAAAAGCCAAAAAGATCGCGTGATTGGTAAGAGTTTTCCCGAGGGAAAGCCGGAGAGCCTGCGTGTTCTGTTTAGATTAATCTTAAAATAATGCATTAGGCGAGGCATCACTGTACCGGAGAGTCATCAGTACCTGTTCGTTTGCAGTGTAGCAGGTTTTTCACGAAGGCTGCGGGCTAACAGGCAACATTTACATACCAACAACAACAACAAACCGTCTTCAACAAAAGGCCAAAAAAAGAGATATACCAGAAGGGGGGAGGGGGGTAAGCCAAAGCCGCCAAAAAAAAAACTAGTTGGGGGACCCACATGGTGAAAAAAAGAATTAATAACAAAAAACTGGTAAACGACTTCATTTAAATAATAAACTTTTAAAAAACGACTTCTTTTTAAATCCTCTTCCAACCAAAACTTGAGTGCTTCTTGGACATTTTTTAATCTCTTTTTCAAAACTTACTTAAACATTTTAGTTAAATATTTGTTGTATAATATTTAACTTCCAAATAAATCCAAAAAGGTTGAGTAAATCACTTAAACTTTGTTATTTGTTTTTTAATTTTTGTTTAAACTTGTTTCTTTTTTTAAAAAACGACACTAGAAAAAAATAAATCGTTTTTTTTTTCAAAACCAACTTTGCCGCGCGCGCAATTTTTTTTTTTGTTTGTTTGATTCTTCTGAGATTCTCTTCTGAAGATTAAGATTCTTTTTTTTTTTTGGACAAAGAGCCGAGTCTACGAAAAAACACGTCCGCGCTTTCAGAAATATGTCTCGCAACTGAAACTCGTTTTTGGCCCGAGAAACCAAACTGAGAAGCCCCTTTTGAAAGAGATGGCCATAAAAAGGTAGAAAGAGAGAGGTAGAGAGAGAGCCCTCATGAGAGAAAACTGGTTTTCCGAGGGGAAACAAGAACTTCAGTTATATCAACAACAAAACAACAAAAGCCACCAACAAACTCACCTGGGCAACCAACTCACCTGAGCAAACCCAAAGAAAAGAAACGAAACGAAAAAAAAAAGATATTGAAAAACCCGAACCCGATGTCGATGTCGAACCCAAGCCGAAACGAATCCGAGCCAACCAATTCCAAAAACGGGGGAGTTTGTCTTGTAGTAGGTTAAACAGGTAAATGTCTTCCGAGCAGGTAACAAAAAAAAAACATGGCTCTCTCACTGTCTCCTTTGTTTGCTCTCTCAAGATTCTCAAACTCTCGATTCTTCTTGAGATTTTCAACTCCAGGCACCCTGTGTCCTGTCTTCCCTGTGGGCCTCAAATGACAAATCTTAGAGGTACTAGGACTAGAATAATTTTCATAAAGGTTTTTGCCATTTTTAGACATTATTCCAACTTTTTTAAATGCTTTTTTAAGATTAGTTTCTTCAAAAAAGTAAAAAAAATCATAAAAAAACACTTTCACTTAAGGTTCTTCCTCCAAAATAGCTTGTCTTTTCTTTTAAAAGATCTCCTCTATATTTTTTTTTTCTAAAACTCATAGTTTCTTTAACAAAATCCATCCAAAACTCAGATCATTATCTATTCTTCTCCCCAAAAGAACACTCCACTCTTATTGTTTGCTTTCGAAAAAAATCACCAAATCATCTCGTATTATATAATAGCTACAGTCCAGAACCTAAACCCGTTTAGAGTCTGAGGGCATGGTATCCCCATCCAAGAAATCACTCCAGATTGCACAAATCTAGATAGTTTCATGAGTCAGTGTCGCTCCGGAAACGCCAGCGAAACGCGTGCGACTTGAGAGCACGGGCACGCATGCGCAAGAAACCCAAAAAACCGAAAACCCTATAAAATAAATCCCACAATTCCAATGAAAACCTTAATAAATTGATTGAATCGATACGATAGCCTAAAAACGAAATCAGATGACCTTTTTGATTTTTTTTTGGATAATCTGAAGTGAAGAAAATTAAAAATTTTTGTAGAAAAGCGAGCCACGTTTTTGTGTCAACAGAGTTGGCTTAAAGGAAGATGCTGTACCCTTTTTTTTTTTGAAGGTTTATTGTTTTTTTTTTTTGTTTGTTTGTTGAACAATTTTTGGTCCACCCGCCACCAGTTACATGACTCAAAACTGACAACAACTGAAAAATGAAGTTGAATTGAAAGCTGAGTCCAAGAAAGTGAGTCATGTTGCAGATGGGGAAATAAAAGACGATGGACACATGGAGCTCTATTACATTGAAAAAATAAATATTTAAAAAATTAAGGAAATACTATCCTAAGATATCTTTCTTAAAGAACCAATCAATCAACTAGAAACGTTACTTTTTCTATTCTTTTTTAAAAAACAGAAATTGTATAACCAAAAACAAAAGGAATTGATGGATGAATAACCTTTAGATTCTTCCTTTCTTTCTTTCTTTCTTCTGTTAAAATGCTAAATAATTTTTTATGAAAAACTCTACAAACTAGTCAATAATTGATGGCTGCATTTCTTAAACAAAAAACAAACCCACAGAAACATGAAAAAAACCTTCACAACGCACGTCTTGCGAATAAATTGAAGAAATAAAATTTAAAAAAAAGAGACAATAAAGTGGAAATAAAGCTCAACAGTTGGTTGGGGTTTTTGATTTTTTTTTTTTGTTAACTTGGCCCAGAAGTGTGATTCATAATGAAGATGTCGAAGCTTTCAAGGGAGGCTGTATGCCTTTTTATTAGCACCTGATCTTCAACGCTCGTGCCCAGCAATCAACCATGAATCCAAAGACCCAACCCACGACAAAAAAGAAAGAAGATATAGGGCTCTTCTTGCTATCCATTCTTCACTATCTTTGTTCATGGTAATTTCGTTTTTTTTTATGATCCCGCTTGACAAACAAAAAACCCAAAAAGGCTGCACTCGAAAAGTTTTTCTTGTTTGACTTTACTTAGATGAGATTTTTTTTGGAGATTAAGCGAAACCTGGAGAATCTGGAGTATCCCTATTTGAAAAGTAAATAGAGCTTAGGGTTTGGGGTAATGATAAGAAGAGGGTTTTTAAATAAAACCAAAGAGTGTCTAAAAGTCTAGACATTAAGAACTAGGAGTTGTAAGAAATATTTTAAGAATATATATCCTCACCCACTCCTCACCTCACCCACTCATCTTCATCATCATCATCTTGAACGAGTCTGCGGTCTAGACATTTTAAAGATTTCTTGTTTCCTGGAAGAAAATACAACACTATTGTGTACTGATCCTTTCAAAATGAGTTTGTCCTTGTACCTGATGTACAATAAATGTGTCTAAAATCGTTCTTAATGATTTTATTTTTGGCAGAGTGGCAGAAATAAGTGATTCCCGTCAAAAGTCTGGCACGGCCAGAGGCCAGAGGCCAGTAAACCCCTCTAATGGGAATTGTGCATTCAGGCATTACGAGACATGGACTGTCGAGACGATTTTTCATCAAGAACTCTTTTTTATTTTCCCCTATATGTATATATATAGTTGGGTTTTAACCCTCAAATGGTCAGAGTTGCGATCGCAATCGTGGGAGTTTCCCAAACAAAAGGGGCCAATGTCTTCTTTCCCCCCAAAGACGACGACGACGACGATTTTCATAATTAAATAGCGTCTTCCCGCGGGAAAAGGTTGGGAAAATTAATTTACTCAGAGCGCAGAAACTCTACAATAATTAATGCAAAAAAAAAAAGAAACAGGAGGGTTAAGAAAGGGAGCAGCTATGGGGGGTTAAGAGCCGGGACGGGCCAAGTCAAAACAAAAACAAAAAACCAAAAAACCCTAAGAAAGAAGCCACCAACAACACTTTCCACTTCGGTCAAAGACGTCATCAATGTTTGAAGAGAACCAGAAAGAGATAGAAAGGGAGAGATAGAGAAAGAGAGGGGTATAGTACCTGGTACACCCTGTGGTTGAAGTCTTGGCCCGCTCAAAGAAGTACAGTCCCGGCATTTGTTGTACTACTCAGCCTTTTGTTGTTCCAAAGAGTTTTCCCAAACGTCACGAGTTTGTCGCTCGCCTACGGGCTAGCACGATGCAAGAGTGGAACTGGAGTTGCAAGTTGGGGTTGGGGTTGGGGTCTGGGGTCTCGGGCAACATGGCCAAAAGGAGGATGAGTTCTGACTGGCTTTTGTTAGTGTAGGTTATAGAGTCTCTTCTGCGCGGGATAATAAAAATAATAATAATGATGATGATGATGTTGATGTTGTTAGATGATCGTTTGCCGGTTCTGGTTCTAAGATTTTTGACCTAAAGGGTTTTTGGGAAATATATATTTAAGACTGAAGAGTTAAGGACATTTTAAGGAAGAGTTGGGAAAACAAATAAAAGTTTCTAATAAATTTTTATATCTGTTTTTAATGGACTCTTTTAAGGCCAAAATATATTAAGTTAAAACTTGTAAAAGAGTTTCAAAAGGAAGGACTCTTTTCATATATTTTTCTCCTAAAAATCATTTATTTTTCTGCTTGTTTTTAAAAGCTTTAATAAATCATAAATACTACTAATTATACCCTTTCATCACCACCTATAAAATATGATTCAAAACCCAATGAAAACCTCCTCACCCTGCCAGACAAACCCAACCCCGTTTATTAACCTAATTATCCCCTCCATAACCTCCTATATCATATCCTTAATGTAAAGTTTATTGACTCCCTGCAGGATTTGCATAATTGTGTAAACTTTAACGAGGTGAGAACAGGACAAATGAGCCTCAATTAATCGAGGCAAGAGCGTTGAGTGTTGAAAGGTAGTCACGCCAGTCAAAAAATTATACAAAAAAAAAGGACATGGCATGGAGGGGTCCTTATAAGCAGGCGTGACCAGTGGCCAATGGACTTATCCTGGCCAGGATCTGAAACCCACCCCCAGGATCTCTACGGTGGAGGGGGTGTGAACCTGTGAGCCAGGTAGAGTGTCCATAGCCATTTGTTGCATTGCCAGGATCTGTTGGGTTTTTGGTGGGAAATTCGTTGAGCGCCTGTTGAAATGAAAATGGGAAAACACAGGCCATAGAACTGGGAAAAACTGGGCAGAAGAAAACCAGGCACTTGAGCAGCTGCGTGTGAATAAATGGTGATTTGCCAGAAAAGACAAGACATCAGGTTTTTCACTTTGACTGACGACTGGCAATTAAATGAGACTGGAAAGAAAAAAGAAACGAACGAAATAGAAAAAACCCGGGAAAGCCTTCCAGACAGGAGTCTGGGAAAATGTGAGGCCCCTCGGATTTAATTGCTTTATTTTTAGACCTTGTTTTTGGCCAGGCCGTGCCGGGCCGGGCCAGCAAAATGAAAGGTGTTTTATTAAGGGAAATGGCATTATAAATGAATCAGTGAGTGGGTTTTACGGCTGAGTGGGGTTCTGTTGCCAACTTTGATAGCCAAAAAGTATGCTATAGATTTTTGCGGGGTAAAAGTTTTCTTCTACAAGTTTTTAGTTTTTAAATAAGCTGAAATTTCTAAGAAAATATATATTAGGGTTTTATTAAAATTATAATAAAGTTATAATATCATATATCATATTTATTCTTAGCTTGACTTAATAGAAGCCTAATACATATATTTAAAAGGCAATAGAGTAGATATTTTATGTATAAAATATATAAAATATCATTAGATGAAAAATACACACTCTTAATAGTTTGTTTTATACTCTAAAGTATTTAAAAATAATTTTCAAAATTATTTTTTAAACTATTTTGCTAAAATATGATACAGACCACCTTTTATGCATAGTTTTTTGCTTTTTAAGTGATCCAAATAGGCTTAAATACCTCAACTGATAAATCTTTAATAAAATTAAGACTTTATCTTATGCTTTTAATAACGAAACCATTAAGAAATACATCTATAAACTATGTTAAAATATTATTTTATACGATCTTCTAAAAACCTTATCCCTATTCATCTTAGACACCCACCACATTACTGCGAGCTGGTGAGTGCCTCGGCTAAGTTCGAATTTCGAAGACTTACCTTTAGAGCGCAAAAGATACAGTCTTGGCCGCCACATACGTGCTGGTTGAGGCCACGGAATGAGCGTCTAAAGGCGTCCAGGTGCCATAAGACCTAAAAAAAAGAGAAACAAGAAGAGAGAGAGTCGAGTTAGTAGAGTGTTGGGGGCCATAGAAGAAGGGGCAATACAAGCCCCTGTGTCTCGAAAAAATCTGTGCGGTGTGTATAACAAAAGAGAGTCGCAAACCGGTTAAGACGACGCCATCTTGGCAAGATCTCAAGCTTCCAGTACCCCGATACCAAGCTCGAGACAAAGACTCAAGAGAGTCTTCAAGTCGCGCCACAAAAGCCATGAAAACCAGTTTCCATCATTTTTCGTACTCGGCCACAAAACTGCAAAAGTTGCTGTTGCTTTTGGCCAAAATATGCCTCAACTTCTTGCCCAAAAGTCTCGAGTCTAGAGTCTCGATAGCGAGGTTGCCCAGAAACTCGTCTGGCGAGCCACCCAGCCAGTCGGAGTTTCTCTCTTCAGGCCACTCCAAGCCACCAATATTTTTTTTGGCGGCCTTTTCCTCAGAGTCAGAGTTCATGATTCATGATGCTCGATCCCCCTTTCGATCTATCAATTAACCAAACCCCCAAAATCTATAATTAACTGACAAAGGGGGGGGATGAGAAGGTGAAAGCCCTGTGTAGCGAGAGCAATCCCTTCACCCATCTAATGCCAAAAAAAAAATAGAGTTTACTCAGTTTACTATTAAATTTGGAGCAATTCCAGTGAGCAGGCCCAAAAAAACCGGTTGGCAAGCTGTTAGAAAACCGAAAAACCAGGCACCCAGTAGTGTCCAGTCGCGGCCACAATGTCCAGTTGTTGGTCAAGCCAAAAAAAGTGATAGAGACAATGGCTTTTCAAAAGGCAATTTATAAAGGTAAGAGGTAGATACAATATATACGAAATATACTTGGTTTTTTTGAAGGGATTTTTAAGTATTTTTAAGAAAAAGAAACTTCATAATAACTATGCCTTAATAAAGGTTTAAATATATATATTTTAAAAACTATATTTTAATACTGACTTTTAAAAACCTCACAAGTCTCTGCTGGATTGTCTAGAAAGGTAAGACCGAGTTCCCCTAAAGACAAGCCTTTATAAAGCCTAAATAAAAAATATATAGAAAATACTTCAAAACATATACTTTTAAATATCAAAAACCCTTTTAAAAGTCTATTTTCACGCCTTCCCGTTAAACCACAAAAAAAGAAACGTGATAAAATGAAAATCTAAAGCTAAACTGCTTAAAAAAAAGTGTGAAAATAACGAACCTTTCCTTCTCCACTGCAAAAAAAAAGTCTAAAATAAGTAAAAAACTAAAAAGAGGAAAAAAATTAGAGACACCGGAATAATTTCCTGTCTTTTTGGGCATTTACAAGCTAATTAATCCCCCTCGATCGATGTCCAATTGACAAGTTCACCGAAATAGGAAGTCATTAGTGTCGCCTCTTCCTTTGCCCTCTCTTTCTATTTACCTATACCCATCTCTCTTCTAATAAATGCCGCTTAGCACGTGCTACTGTGACAAGCCCACGCCCATTCCGCCTACTTTATTTTTGGTAATTTTATTTATTTAAGTTTTGTAAACGAACGCCCACATCATGGCTTGACCAAAAAGTAAGCCAATTAATTAAGGGAACAAATAAAAAAATAATAGATATATGTATATAGTATATCCAACTATAGGATGTATAAAGTGGACAAGTGGGTGGTTCAGTGGTTGAGTGGAGCAGCCCACGTGTTTTTTTTCACAACGGAAGTTGCGGAGTTGGGGTTGTAATTAATGGACTTTGTGGGTGTCCAGGCAAGATATACGTATCTATTACCGAATAATTGATAAAAATATCAAGTTTAATTAATTTAATTCTTTAGGAGAGGTTCTGGTTGAGTTATTTTTTAGTTTTAAAAGAGGATAGTTTTTTTAAGAGTAATATTATTGAATTTAAAGCTTTAGCGTCTAAAAATAGAAAACCAGGCCTAAAATATACAGGTCACAAAGGTCAGTAAGATTTTGTTTCTTCTCCAAAGCTATCTAAAAACATAAAAAAGCCATCTTCATTTTTTTTCTATTGCCTGTTTTATTATCGCTCCCGCATCTTGGCCGTCTATTTTGTGGCAATTCCATGACTTGGCTAAAAAGCCTTTTGCCAAACTGACATTTCGGTTACATAATCAGCTTAGTGGGCCAGCCAGACGTGGAAAAAAGAGGAAGAAGAAAAGAAGAAGAAAAAAAAAACAGAACTGTCGCGCAAAAAAACGAAAGACTTAGGCGACAAACTGTTAGGGAAAAGTCTTGTGTTTTTCAGCCTCTGTACCGTTTTTCTCTTTTTTTTTGTGTGTCTTTGATTTTGGCCACCGTGTGGCACGTTGCTGCTGACCAACAAACACACATACAACACAACACAACTCAACATTGTATTGTGAAAGTTTAACAAACGAAACCAACCAAAAAAACACAACAAACACAAGCGATATGCCCAAAAAAAAAATTTCCCTTGAAAATAACAACAACAATTTTCGATAAGTCGGCCACAAATGAAGAAAAAGAAGCGACAGCACTGGCGGCTTCACATAAAATTGAAAATAAAAATAATTTTAACTTTTGATCATAATTTATGCTCAACCTGTTGCTGTGGCTTTTTTTTAGCTTTTTAGCTTTTCGGTTGGCAACATTGAAGATTTTTCAGATTTTTTTTCAGTTCGTTGTCGTTCGATCGCAGCTGCGCATATTTGTTGTATGCTGTTGTTGTTAAGGTCTATAGATCCCCCCCTTCTCCCCACCTCTAGCCCCCTCCCTCATAATATGGTGGCTGGATCAATCGCAGCCTCATTCGAATTGATTAGCATACAAGTTTGATGTTTGTTGGAATTTCTTTGTAAATACAATGGGAAATATTTATAGAGATGCACGGTGAGAAAAGCAGGTGGTTTTATTTTTGGGTGAAGTATTAAAATTTAATAAAAAAAAATAGCCAAGCTAAGGATATAATATATTTCTGGGCCTAACCCTTCAACTTATTGAATAGCCTTTACTCTCAATGTTTCTTTGAAGAAACGAATACAAAGGCTTGCCTTTATTTAAAAACATATAAGAGGTGGTTTGAAAATATATATTTAAGATTAGAAATAAGCAAATATTTTATGAAATGTATACGAATTTTATATATAATTTTTAAGTATTTGATTTTTAGTTTCTAGAGAGCCTTAAAACCTTTAAAATGAATTACCTAAAATGTATAGTTTCTTCCATCTCATCTGTGGACTTGGGATTATCCGTTTATTTCCGCGCTTTGATTAACAAAAAAAAACCTAAAAAATAAAACGACATACACCCACACAACCCCCTGATTAACCCTCCCCCGCCCAGAGCCGTGTGAGTCTCTTACTCGAGCGGAAAACAATTGCGGCACGTTAGGGTTAATGCTTGCAACGCGCTGACTGACATAATTAAGTTAAACAGAAAAAAAAAAACAGAGTAAAAACAAAAAAACCGACAAGAGCACGTTGGAGGAAATTCAATTAAATTAAAGCGAAATGTTTAACGAGACTTGTGACAACATAAAGGGCCAGAGAGGGAGACATGAGGGCAACTTGCAACAGTTGCACAAGCATTTAGATATTTCCCAGGATAAGGATAGACCATGACAGGTAGAAGGAGACAAAAAAAAAGGCCCTAAAGGCAGTCAGGTAGATCTAAATTTTGTATAGATCACGATTCTATATACAAGCATGTCCAAAACAAAAGGAATCTCATCTCAGGATACAGATCTTAGATTCCTTTTCCTTTTATTTTTGTTCGGGTCTTTTGTGTGGGTTCCGGTTCAAGTGTTGCAACCCGCTGAGTGATTTAGGGTTTTAGGGATTTTTCTTTTAGGGATTGTATGTATGTATGTGGCAAGGCATCGATCAACCCTCGCACTTGTCGCAGTGACAGTACTGTTTTTATTATTATCATTTTTTTTATTGTATTGTACTAACTGTCATAGTTATGGTTAAAAAGAAACATTATGTAACTAACTTTTAAATGTCACACTTTTCTTTCGTTTTTTTGGGCGGCTTTTTTAGGTTGTTAAGTGGTGTCTTCTTTTTTAGTCTTTTTTGGTGGTTATATGATCAAAAAAATTAAAGAAAACTAGTTCATACATTTTGCACTTGACATAATCTGATTATTTGGCAACGTTTTTGCCTTGTGATGGGGGCTTTTACTATATATCTTGATTGGCTTTATTTCTACGATAATTGCCAGTTTGATCAAATCAATTAGTAAGATCATTTATAGCGCATGATCATCAGGGGTTTTCATCATCTTGGGTTTTTATCTTTAAAAACAAAATTGTATCTTTATAAACTTTCTTTTAAATTAAGTTTTAGGGAAAAGTTTTAGGGTGATTTTTGTTAATTTCTTGGAGAGGTTTGTGGTTATTTGTGAAATATTCTATAAGTTTAGACTTCTAGATGGTTTCTATGAGTTATAAATTCTATGAGGAATTTCTAGGAACCTCCAACCATTGGAACTATAAAGATAGTTTCTTATATAAGATGATATAAAAGGCGGGAAAGCTTATACCAACTAAATTCCAGAAACTATATCAAAATGAAACAGAGATTCTTGCTATTATAGCTATAATTAGACTTTTCCTAAGACTTAAGAGCCTTAGAACTCCCTAATACTATATAGGTTTAGAATACTATATCTAATATTATTATCTTAAATCTTTTCAAATCAAACCTTCCTAATACATATATCTTTCTTAAACCCAGATGCTCTGTTCTTTTCTAAACTCTATTAATATTTTCTCCCAAAAGTTCTACAATATAGAACTTTTTTTTGGTGTAACTTATAGAACCTTTCTCCCCCTCCAATTTTGGTTGATTTTATTTTTTTTATTGCATGCCCCGTTGCACGCCACTTGACCAAGTATTTTATTTCTTTTTTTTTTGTTTGGTTTCTGGCTTCAGCCGGTCTTCCCTCGGAGACACCAATTAAAAGTGCGCCTACAAAATTGCTTCGCTTTTGTGGCTTTTTTGTCAACTGCAGTTGGCGTTTTAATTTCTTACTTTTCCCAGTAACTCGGAAAGGTTCTCTTTTCCGGGCACTTTATAGATACATTTTTTTTGTGTTTGTTTTTTGTTGACAATTCATTTGTGGGTCGAAATGAGATTCAGAAAAATACTTTTTATTATCATAAGTTAGTTTCGGTGTTTTTTTTTCAAGTTCTGCTTGAACTCTGGTGACCTTTAATATCTAGAGTTTTTCTGCAGTGTCTTTTTTAAATTAAAAATGCTCTAAGAATTTTTTTCAAGTGTAGTTTTGGTGAAAACTTCTTACCTTGCAAGTCTGAAAAAATGCCCCAATATTGTTTTTGGCATTGATGGTTGCATTTGTTTGTTGTAATTTTTGTTGCTGTTGCTGCTGCTGTTGTTGTTGTTGTTGCTGCTGGGCTAGTGGGGCATGTGGCAGTGCCACTGTTTTTATAGCCACCGTATCCATATTGAAAACCAAAAAAAAAATTTTTGTTTACGTTTTCCTTAATTTTTTTTTTGGGCTTAGCACATGGTTGTTGTTTGTTTGTTTTTTTGTTGTTGTTTTTTATGTCAGTTTTCTGCAACTTCCGCACACGAGAAGAAGAAGACGTGGAAGAAAAAGAAGAAGCCCAAAAAGGGAAGTTGCCGCAACCCTTCAGCCACTAAGTTCTTGTGCAACTTCTTCAAGAAAAAGGTGTATTTTTCGCACCTGTTTGCGTTCTCGCAGGTTTTTAGTTTTTCCTCAAGCTTGGAGGTTTTTGTTTTTTTTCTTTAATAATTGTTGTTGTTGTAGTTATTATGGCTCTAATGTCACGCCAACACACACAACCAAACACTCACACACATAATGAAGAGCTTCTTTGCTGGGCTCTTTTTGGCTCTTAAAGTATTTCTTATTCTGATTTCTTTAAATCACTTTTTGGGTAATTTTTTGAAGGTTTTTTGTGTTTAAAAAAATATGGTATTTATTTTATTGTTTCTTTTTTTTTCTTTCAACAAAAACAGAAAAAAAAAAATAAAAGCAGCAACGACGACTGCGACTGCGACGGCAACGGCGACGCTGACAGCAGCAGCAAAACGTCTGGCTTTGTGAAGAGCGGGAATACTACTAATCGAGAGGCCCACGAGGCAGCCACAATTTCCCCTGGCCACAGACTCTAATTCGAAACTTGAAACTCCGGCTCAGTAGAGAATTTCCCTTGCTTGGAAGAGGGACTTTTATAAAGACGGCTTGGGTATTTCTAGATTTTATAGCATACTTTTGGGTTTTTTGTGAAAATTGGCAAGAGACTAAGCTAAGCCACTAAACTTGGTCTTGTTGAGTTTGGATTTTTAAGACAAGTTTTTAGTAGAAATTGTTAGAAAAAGATTAAAAATACTTTTATTTCAAAGAAGTTTTTAAAATATTTGGTAATATTATATAGACTGTAAATGTATGTCACTCTTTTGCAAAGAATCGGTTTTCAGGTATATGTTTTATGGTTGTATATGTTTTCTTTTTACTATTCCAAGACTTTTAAAAATAAGCCATAATTATCATAGTCTTCTTTAGTCTGTTTCGACTTTTAAAGCCTTATATTCCTTTAACCCCAGACTTTAAAATAATTCCCAAAGTCTCAGTTCGAATGCGTTTTCTGACTTCGAATGTCTTGGCTTTAAGTTCGAATCTTGGCTTATAACTTTAACCTCAAAAAGTAGAGAAAAAAGACCTCCAGACCGAGGGAAATATTCTCAAGCTCTCTTAGCCAAGTTAGCCAAAGTTAAAGTCGAAATGAAGTACCTTTCTCTCTGAGACAAAATTCCCCCGGCAACTTAACTTTTAGCCAAGACCAAGACAGTCTTATACCGAAAACCAGAAATCTCCCAACACTGAAGTCTGGCTTACAAACAAAATGGCGTCTGTAAAGATCTCTCTCTCTCTCTAAAGAAACATAAAAAACATACGAAACCATATACGTAAATGAGAAAAAAAAAGGTACAAAAGCAAAGGAAAAAAACACGTTTCAGTAAAAACCTAACGAGTTTTCAAAGACGATGATGAT
Source organism: Drosophila bipectinata (assembly GCF_030179905.1). NCBI lineage: Eukaryota > Metazoa > Arthropoda > Insecta > Diptera > Drosophilidae > Drosophila > Drosophila bipectinata. Next base: position 4,459,209 of record NC_091734.1, on the reverse strand, counting down.
GATGTTGTTTTTGTTGTTGTTGTTCCAAAATCCCCAAAATCAAAGTTGGAAAATCGGAAAACTAGTATCAAGAACAACAACAAGAAAGAGTTATGGTTATTGAGGTTGGCCAAAAGTGATAGGGGGGGGGAGAGGGGTAGAGAGGGCCGATAAAGTTGTTTTTGTTTTCAATGTTGCTTTCGGGTTCTTAAGATATTTTTTTCTCGATTTTGTGGCTTTTGTTGTTGTTGTTTTTTTTATGATTCTCGTGATGTTGCAAACCCTGGAGGCTGCAGTTGCTTCTTCAACGTATCTTCTCTTGATTTTTGTTTTTAAGGTTTTTTTTTTGCCTCAATTTTTTGTTGTTGTTTTTGTTGTTTTCATGGCCCATTAGCTGCATTTGCGCGGATTTTGTTGTTGTTGTTTTTGTTTGTTTTTTTTTGGCCAGAAGGTGAAGAAGAAGATGAGATCGAAAAGCTGGTTTATGTGGCACTTGGGGCAAGTCTGGAATAAAGCGCGCCAAAAGCCACGAAAAAAATCAAAGCCAAGCCAAGCCAGGCTTCACTTTAAAAAAAAAAAAAAAAAGAGAGCTTATCATTAAACAAAAGACTTGAAATGGCCAAAAGCGGCTTAGGGATTTTAGACCCTAAAGCCTTTTGATATAAAAAACAGAGAGAGAAAAATAAAGCTAAGAAAATTATAAAGGTTTCAAAGCTTAAATTTTTTTTAAAAATTTGTTAGACAAATCTTAGTCTAATTTTATTAAAACACAAACTTTATCTCAAGCTTGGGCCAATTCTTCAACCCAAAAACCTCTTAAAAATTATCATAATACTTCTATGCAACTTGTCGTGCCACAAAAAGTCAACAAATTGTGGCAATTACACTGGCATTCTATTCATTTTTGTTTGTTGGATTGTCAGTCAGTCAGTTATTCAATCAGTCAGTTGGCACAAAAACTACACCTGTAGATTTTCTAGTTTGGCTAATTAAATTGAAATTCATTTGTTTCTGCCGCGAGTGCAGCTGCTGATTATTTTTTTCCCGCCATAATTTGCCATTTTCCACGCTGTTACTCAGCCTCCGCCAGAGTGGGCGTGGAAAGTCATTGGAAGGTCGCCTCCAGTCCCCAGTCTCCCCCCCAAGTCTCTGTAGTTTGTGCCCCAAAAAACTTGCAACTTGATCTACATTAAAAAGTTGGTTGCAAAATTGCCTTTGATACGCCTGCTTAGCGGCTACTGCGGCAGGTGGAGTTCGCGGGCTCTGAAATTAGGCCCGGGGTTATGGGCTCTATGGGCTAAGAGAGGGGCTATCGTATACCCAGATAATCACACCCTAATCATAAACCACCCACAGGGGCTGGTGGGTTCGGCCAGAGCCAAAAGCCAATTAAATTCTTACTTGAGTTTCGTGAAACATTAAAGTGAATGGGAAATTTTAGTTTTAATGGTGATTTTAAATTAAATTTGAGTTTAAGGTTTATTTTTAAGCTTTCATATTTAATAAAAAACAAAATTAAAAACCTTTAAAAGAACTTCTCTACCATATAACCCAAAATCTATAACCTCTAAGACTCATTATCTGCCTTAACCTGCTAAAAGCCTTAAACAAAATTATCCTTTAAAAACTTGGCATAAAAAAATAAACAGCTGCTTCTGCTTAATTTATAAAAACAAAAAAAGGAAAAACATTTAGCAGCTGAAATTGAAAACCTGGCTTTAAAAAAAAGGCAGCTGGCTGCCAAAAGTCGCGAAAGATATCGAACCTGATCGACTGGAGCTGGAGCTGAGCAGGAACTTGGGGGACTTGGCTTAGAACTTGGCTGAAAGCCAATTTATGTGCACAAATTAACGAGCCACAAAGAGACGGGACTTGGCCAAAACAGAGGTGAAGTAGAGGGGGGTACTGGCAGTGGCAGAAGAGGTAAAAAGAAAACGGCAGCATAAAGGCAATCAAAAGCCTGCCACATAAATTTATGAGCTGCGTCAACCAAATCCCAGCGGGGCAAGGAGTGTTGAGGGAGTAGGGGGATATATTTTATATAGACGCGTGCTGCACCATAAAAAGACAAAGGATGGTGAGAGAGGGAAGGAGAGGGGGCAGCATAAAAAAAAACAACCAGGAAAAGGAGCCAAAAGCTGGCCAAACTGGTTTTTCCCCACCAAGTCTCATGTCTTGGCGAAGCTTCTTGGCCCTTGTCCTGGTCCTTTGGTTAAATTTAGCACGAGTTGGCCCAAACCCAAGCTCAGCTGGCATAAAGGGTTTAAGCCAAGTTTTTTTCTTATTTTTTCCTTTTTTGTTTTGTTTTGGACTTTGTACGACAGCCAGCTTGTTTGTTTGGCCGTTTGCGCGCCATTTTCCAAGCCAAAAGGCAACTGCAATAAGCCATCTAAGTACAAGCCCAAGATGGACATTGGCCATCTAGCCAAGAGAGACCCAAGAGCCAAGTTTTTCGAGCCACAAACGAAAAGTACACAAGAAGGAAAAACTCATGAGTTTCGGTTCTTAAATGAAATCTTTGTTTTAAATATTAAATCCTTATTAATTTAAATCAATAATTAATCTTTTAAGTTTAATAAACTCCCTAAAAAAAAACCAAAATTATAGAACCAATAAAACATCATAATTTTCTGCTGGAAAATCCCTCTCTAGTTTTTCAAGAAACTTGGCTTCAAGCCCCTCTACATTTGGGCCTTGTTTGGTGAGTTTTGGCCATGGTTAGGATTTGTTGGCCTGTTTGTTTGTTTTTTTTTCTGTTTTTGTTGCCTTTCCCTGGTTGGTTTGTTTTTTTCTTGATTTGTTTGTTTATTTATTTTGGTCTGGTTTTGGCGCGTGTGCAACTGTACCACAAGATCAGCAACAGGCAGCAGGCTACATGCAGCAGGCCACAGCAAACGTTGCAACATTGCAACTTGCACTCAATCGTGGCAACAATTAATAATAGCTCGGACTGTACTCCCTTTCTCTGGAGACTTCTCTCTGGAGAAGGCAACATAAGTTGCAATGTGTTGCAAGTCGAGTGGCGTCGTCAATCGCTAATTTATGTTTGACTCGTGCCTGGCCAAGATCTGGCCTCAGACTCGGCCAAGAGTGAAAGATAAGTTGTCCAGCCAGCTAGCCCCCGCTCCTCTGCCATCTCTCTTGACCCTCATTAGCCATTTAGGCCTCGTCATCGTCAGGAATACATCAGCAATTCACATACCGGAATGTGATTGCTGATCAAATTACAAAATAAAGAATCTAAAAATAAAGAAAATCACAAAATCAAAAGATCAGAGTCTTGAATTCTTTAAAGACTCATCCTTTTTTTTGTTCTTCTTGGCTAATCCGATTGTCTGGCTTCTGAGATTTATTACCAAAAAAGAACTGAAAAGGTTTTTCAACAAAAGGCTTAAGAGTTTTATCCTTAATTCTGAAAAGGCTTCTGTTTTTTGGCTTTTATGTTTCTTGACTTTTTATTTTAAGAAGATTAAAAATATTCCAAGGATTTTAAGGATGGTTCTTTAAGCAGAGAAGTTAATAGAATAAATCCTATTAAGAGTTAGGTAAGCTAAACCCTCTGAAAGTCCCTCTGGATAGAAACCCCTTTTTATAGAAAATCTCCCTTTTTATTTTTAACTCACAAACAATAAATTTTTAATTACATTTACAATAATTTTTGTATATATGTAGTCTATAAATAATATACCAAAACATATATAGTGGATAGCTACACTGAGAAAATCTTGTAATGACCAAAAAAAAAACCCAAAGAAAGTCTCAAGATTTTCATAGAAAATTTGCAAAGAAAAAAAAAGAAAAATTATAAAGAAAGCCTTTTACCCAGATTCCTGTCCGGATTCTTAAATTCTTGAATTGTTAATTCTCTCCGATTCTCTCCGATTCTTCACCTTTATCGATTCTTCTGGCTAATTGCGAGGCTAATCAGAAAGCTTCAAGGCGAGTCAATTAAGAGATGGTCCGTGATCTGGTATAACGATGAGGATCTCAGTGACAATTGTTCCAAAGGAGGGGAGGGTCTGCCAAAGGAGGGGTCTGGCTTGAGCCGCTTTTGGGTGCAGCTGTTGAACCGGTTTGGCGCGTGTCTGGCTCCCTTTCTCCTCCTTGCAGCTTTTCGGTCTTCAGGCTCCTACACAGTCTACAGTCTCCCCAAGACTTGTATGTATTTTTGCTCGAAATGAATTAATTAAATGTGATGATAATGACGACAACGATGGTGGATCAGGCCAGACATCTGCTTGGAGAGCATCTGCTCTAGAAGTACTCCTTGCCCAGGCGAGTTCGGTCATTGGTGTTACGTCTATTGGTCACCCCATCCGTCTCATCCATCATGCTCTCCAGCATTCGCTCCTGTCGGGGATTCAGGGCTGCCAAATAGATGTCCCTAGTGGCCCTGAACTTGCCACAATTGTACAAGTGCTCGTTCTCCAGACGCACAAAGTTCCAAATGAACCTTCTGTGGACGGGAACTATAGCCCAACAGTAGTGACTTCAAGCCCCATGAAGCTCACCTGGTTATCTCCAGCAAACTAGTTATAGTCTTCATATTATAGGCCGATATCCAGTCATTATAGAGAAGCACAAACTCAAAGGCCCATACCAGCCTCAACACCAGATCCTCCACAATGACGAAATAGTAGACCGGAACCGGATACACCAATTGGGGCCGGAGGAAGATGTGCTCACCGCGAAAGGTCTGGAACAGTCCAAAGTCCCGCATTACGTCCCACAGGTAACTGTAAATGAAGGCCACCACGTTGCTGGCGAGGAAGAGCCAGGTGAAGGGATTGTTGAAGGTGTTGGCATACCCACCTGCGGACGGAATGGGATGAGCTCAGTGTGGATGCTCCTCAGTTATGGGACAAGTTTGGGTTTGGTGTCACCGTCCGTTTGGCTGCGTAGCGTTGAGAATAGCACCACCAGGAAGGTGGTCGAGTACTTGCCGGCATTGATCAGATAGCTCACCGACTTGGATCCACTGTCTCGGAATCGTCTCAGGCACTGGGCGAACCGGAACCATGCTGGCAAACACTTTGCTATCGGCACCATCACATCCGGATTGATGCAGTCGAGCATCGGTTGGGATCTCAGCCAGCAGAATGCATAGAATCGGACTATATAGTAGTAGTCCACCAGGCAGTTGGCCAGCGACATAATCTGATCGCCCATCCAGAAATCGGCAAAGCTCACATAGTAGAACGGGGCGGACACCACTCGACCCACTAACTTGATCGTCCACCACCGGGCGGGCCAATTCATGATTGGGAGTGGGACCACCAGCATGCCCAGCATCGTCAGGATGAGGGCCAGCGGGAAGACGTACGGATCCGGCACCAATATCAGATCGTGCAGCAGAAATCCCAGCATGGAGAGGGCCCACAAGATGCCGAAAACGCAGGCGATCTCCAGGAAGGTGGCCGGCAGCAGATGGCTTCTCGGATCGATCTCAAAGATCAGAACATGATTGACGCCAGCCCGCTGCCAGCCGGCCACATTGGCGGCCATGAAGAAGTTGAAGATCACCCAGGTGAAGGGTCCGCGGTGGAGTCGCATAAAACCCGGTATATTGTCGGCAGTGGGAGGTCTCTTCCAATCTAAGGGATAAGGTATTAAGCCGGAAGGCTTGGTGTTACCGACGTAGAAACCTACATATAACCGCCGTGGCCATCACCAGCACGATGAACATCCCCAACGCCAAACCAGCCCGAAAGACCAAACACGACGGCGTCGGCTCTCCCAACGGTGGAACCCTCAACTTGGCCATGGCCACAGACCGATCTCCGCCTGCCAGGTGAATGGTATACAGATCCTCCACCTCCTCGATGATCCACTGCAGGAGACGTCCGTCCGTAAATGGAGCAAACTCCACATTTCGATCGAACCACTCGGCGCCGGCGGTAGACCGGAGATACTTGTCGTACTTCTTGCAGATCTTGCGGAATCCGGTCTCGTTCAGGGTCTGATAGTTCTGGAGGAGTATCAGGCTCAGGTAGAACTCACTGTAGGCACTTCTCAGCTGCCGTTGGGTCATCTTCTTCTCGGCGGTGGAGCGTCTTCGGTTGGTGTTCGTTCGTGTCGCGGAACCGATGGATAAGTCGCTGGATGTGTGTCCAGGGACATGGGAGTAGGCCAGTAGCTGCAGTTTCAAGGTATTGTGCTTTCGACGCGCCTCCGACAGCTTCTCCAGAAAGAAATTGTTCACGCGGGTCAGTTCGTTTTGGCATTCCATGAGGAAGGTCTCCTCGAAGGCCTGATAATAGGCCTGTATTTCATATTCCGGGGTGGTGGCGGGCGAAGGTGCCCTATCCACGCCCCTCTTGATAAGCACCTTGAGATCCTTTTTTTAAGGATTTATTTATGAAGGAAATCAGGAAGAGATCTATGATATATCTTACCCCATATCGCATATATTGACGCCGCCATTCGATCGTCAAATGCGACTCGAAAGTCTTGCCAAATTTCATTGTGTTTTAAAGAATATGGGTGCCCGGTACGCCCCCGGGGCGCCAAAAGGCGTGACTGCTCTACGGCTGACTAGCTGGCCGGCTCCGGGTCCGGGCCGGTTGCTACAAAGTCTGACATTCTTCTCCGGGCATCTTCTCCGAATATTTTGACTTAAATCTAACTTAGTTTTAAGACTTACCTTGAGGTTGAAAGAAAAAATAATAGGATTTTTTTACGGGATTTCTTAAAAACATACCTGAAAGTATAAGAAAAAAATTTAAAATTTAGTTAAGATCAAAAATATTTATTTTTTTATAAAAAAGATTCCCACAGAAGTGTTTGTTTTTTAAAATTCATTTCCCAAAACCCTCCCACTTCCTTTAATTGCATTTCTGAGTCACTTCCTTGATGTTATTATGTGTTCGCACGCCTTTCTTCTGGGCTCTGGTTCTTCTTCCGGAGAATTCAACAGAGAAGACAGTAAATAAAGCCACTGACTGACTCACCGAGTCACCTGAGAAAACCCAACTCCAGGTTTCCGTTCAGCGAACCGAAAGATAGAGATCACCTGGCCACTTATCAGTGACTTCCCCGTAAGGGTGGCATTTTATTTCTTTATAATAAAAAATAAATAAATAAATAAATGAATTAAAATAAAATATAATCCTTGGGCTCGTCCGGGAGTTGAACCCGGGACCTCTCGCACCCGAAGCGAGAATCATACCCCTAGACCAACGAGCCGTTGTGAAAGCGGCCAGCCAAAATATCAATACAAGATCAAGGCCAATTTCTTTGCCAAAAACTGCCAACAACAACAAATACTAATCACTCTTCAGTCTGTCAGTCTTCAAGTCTGGGTTCTTCAGTCTTCTGTTGCGGGGCTTCTTCTGGTTGCTCGAGGGTGACGATCAGTTCAGCCGCCTACGACAAAGTGCCGCTAGAATGCTAACCACAAGCTCAGAAAAAAAAACAAAAAACAAAAGACACAAAAAAATGGTAGAAAGAGAGAGAAGGTGTAGAGGGGGGTAGTGGGGGAAGACGGGGGTCTAGAAGAAACAAAGAAAAGGTTCCCAAGAATGTCTCACACTTTGTTGTTATTACGCAACTTGTTGTCGCAAAAGTACACCGGGAAAAAATGGGAAATAGGGGCTTAAAAAATATTTTAGCCGTTATTTGAAGAATATATTTGCTTTTTTATAAAAATATTAATATAAATAAATATATATAATATTTTAAAGTTAAATTTTATAGAAGAAACAGATGAAAAAGATGAAGAAAGTTATAAGAAACTCTTGAGAGAGATCAATAAGAAATGTATTCAAATATCTACAACCATCTATATATTATGAATAGATCATTTTCTTATTAATTAAATATTTAATAATAGTCACACTTGAAAAAATTGGGGACTATTTGTGGGGTTTATTTATTAAAAATATCCATTTAACTACAATTATCAAAGATGCATTGAAATAAACATTTATTTAATAATAAAAGAAACTGAAATATTGAAAAGCCACTATATTCAAACCAACTAAGTTTTTTCTCATAATTTTTTCCAACATTTTGATTAATGATAATTTTATTGAAAAGTCACCTATAATCAATTTACATTTTTGTCTTTTTTTCTGGTGTATTTATAATTTATTAGCCGTCAAGACTGTGAAACAATTAATTGACAGAAAAACGGCAGCAACCACAAAATCAATTTGTTATTTTTTTTTCCATTTTTTCATAGAAATTAACCCAAAGCTGTGAAAAAAAATTAAATAAACTGCGATTGGGGTCACAGGGTAGCGCCCATTGGAATTTCAAATGTTAATTAATTAACAAAAAAAAAGGGCGAGGCCTAGAGCTAAAAAATACATATTATTAAGGGGATTGGCTTGGATATAAAAAAAATAGGAAATGATTCTTAAATTATTGAAATTATTTTAATCAAAATAAATATTGTATAATGATAATAATTGAATTACAATTATAAATTATAGACTAATTAAATTAAAAGGAAGTAATTGAAGAAGGTGTAACCCTTTTTGGACCAGAAAATCCAGTTGATTGAACATATCAGTTTTTCCATTTTTTTTTCTCTATTTTTTCTTGCAATTCTGCAATCAATCAATTAGAGGGGAAGATCACCACTGATCGCTTCCTCTGGCTATTGCTTGTGTGGCGCCCCAAACGGAAGCGTGTGTGCCACAAAATACAATAATAATAACAAAAACAACATCCGCGCATGTATCCGCGCAACAAGTGGATGCTACACCCAGTGGCAACTTCCGTTTTGATTGGCACTGCTGCCACTGACTGACGGCCAGACTGTCAGTACCTAAAGACTGAAATGATCTAGAAGCAGCGGACTTTGTGCAACTTCCGTACTGCCTCGCGATTGCAACTCCAATTGCGAAAATTATGGCATCGCTCCACCTGTAATTACAAATGTCAGTGCCTCGGCCAATTGCCAATTGGCCCGGTTTTAATTGGCTAATTGAAAAGCCAGTTTATTGTTTCATGGATGGAGGGGGATCTGAACTTACACACAAGAGTCATCTGTAATCCCCACAATCTCCATTTCTCTCATCAATCATTCGGATGTGAAGCATAAGCATCTTAACTGGAATTTTTCCAAGGTGGTCTCCGATTTTTTTGGCCTTTGGCTGTGGGTGGCTATGGCTTTCTTAATGATTCTTTTTTTTCTTTCCCAAAAAATCGGACCACACATTGCCTCTGTTTCTTGGCTTAAAGGCATGCGGGCTCTGGGGGTGAAAAAATATATAGTTTTCCAGCAGCAAACCGTTTTTCATGGCTTTTGGCCATCAAATTCCAAACTTGAATCTAGAGCAGGAACCCCGCAAGCTGGCGAATTATTTTTTGGGTCCAAGAACAGTGGTTTGAAAAATTAGATTTTCTAAAAAAAAGAATACCTAGACTTTCATGAGAAACTTTATATTTTCCCTTAAAACTTTTTAAATATTTTTGTTTAATAATTTTTCAAAACAAACCCTCCTCTAATCACTGTCTTGTTTTGCTCGATATCTGATTGAAATACTTTGAAAAAAATCTACAAAAAAGCCAAAAAGAGAATTTAGTAGCCGGAAATGGGTATTCTGATGGCTTAAAAGCAATAACAATTACTCGGACAAGTGCAATAACCATTACAATTACCACCAACCAACCAAAAAAAAAGCAAAGAAAAAACCAACGAAAAAAATTTGGAGAAATGAAAAAAACAAGAATTTCTAATCTTGCCGCCAAAGTGAGACGCTTTCACCTTTATCTTGACCGAAAAAATAAATTTTGGTTTGGCTGGTGCCCGACTTGAAGATTTAACTTTTTAGCTCCGGCTTTAAACCAAAAACAGAAACACGGGAAATGTAAATTGAAAATGTAAATTTTGAATCGGCAATCGAACAACATAATTGAAAATTCCAAACATCCAACAATGACTTTGGTTTTTCTCCAACTGCAGCGGAAGAGCGAGTTTGAAACGATTTTTGGGTTCACTTTGTGATCGATTGTGTCTCAATTAGAGACAGGGGGAGCACAACAAAAAAAAAAGGGACAATCGATCGATTAGCTAATGAGTTTCCCCAAAACGAGAGGGGGGAGACTGTCCCGCTTTCTGGTTAACAAATGCAAATGAAACTGGCTAAAAGCTGCCGAAAGTCAACAGAAAAATTGGTTTCCCAAAGGGTTTCTCAATAATTTAATAAAAATTATCAAGTCATAGGCTTATTTTTAGAAAGTTTAAATAAAAAATAAGTATTTTAAATAGAAATTAAATTTTTTTTTTAGATTCAAGTTCATATATTCTCTTGCTTCAATGACTTTTTGGAGTTTTAATTAATGTTGCCAACTCATCAATTCCCCTGACAAACTGACAAACAAAAACCTTATTTAAATTTTTATGAAATATATATTTTTTTTTTGGTAATTTTAAAGGTCTGTTTTTTTGGTCAAAATCATCATGGTCAGTATTGTTATTTCAGGGCCAACAGAAAATAACTAAAGAGGGAATGCTGGTAACAGAGGTATTTGTATTCCAAGTTGTACACCCGCATTTCGTCTTCAATCTTGTTTTTGGTAATTGTAACAACAACAACAACAACAACAACTAAAACACCATTCGAAAGTTGTTGCCCATGTTGTTCATGTTGTCCATGTTATTGTTGTTTTTATTGTTGATGTTCAATGAACCTTTTAAACTGTTACCATTCCACGAGTTGTCGAGTTCGTGTCTTAAGTCTTTTGTTTGTGTTCATCGAAATTGAATTTCCGACGAACTGGTAATGGTAATGCTTGTTGGTGTTTAATGTTTGATGTTTAATGTTAATGGAAATGAAAATGCAACAACAGTAGCCCAAATGGAAAGTGTTTTCCGGTCCAAACAGAAAAAAAAACAGAGAAAAATACAATAAAAAGTCAATTTATGTCTCAATTTGGTCTTGTGAGTGTGTTTTTTTTCTAATTATGTTGTTTTTTCGATCACTAATTTATTCTAATTTCTAGTTCTTAGATTTTGTTTAAAGTTTAGCTTGCCACAACCCCCAAAAAATAAAGTTTCTTTAAAGTATATCCCTTTCTTTTTGTTTATATTTTAATTTTGTTAAATTAAGCATGGAAACGAACCCTTTTTCAGACAGGAGTTGAGAAAGACAGTCTCCTCTTAGTCTTTTTTTCAAAAAAGAACTCTACATAAACGTCTTCTTTTCTCAGGCAAAGCCTTCAAGCGTAACCGTCTTGGATCTTGGATCAACTTTAAGGGTTTTCTCTGTTTTTTTTTTTTTTGGCAGCTGCAGGTGTAAGTCATTTATTTTTTTTTTTGGGAGTTTTATTTTTTTCTTGAGGCTGTATCTTGTCCAAGCTTTGGCACACGCACTCTTTGGCCACGAAAGTTTTCTCACATTCTTAATGACAGACAGGCAATCGTCATTTGCTTTTGGCCATAAATATCAAATTCATATTAGTTGGCAACCAAGTGGAACTACAACAGCTACCACTTTGGCGTTTCTTTGGCTTATCGTGTGAACTAATCTGCCACCTAAGGAAGGTTAGGGCTATGGTAGGGGCATACTCGTAACCGTAGCTGTGAAATGATGTGCGAGTCTATGAGCATAATACCCTCCCCTACACCTTCCCTAAACTCTGAGTATCATGAACCGATTGTTGACCGTCTCCGCAGAAAATTGAAGCCCCTGGAAAAGTGGTGCGATTACTTTATTACACCAAGACGCTCTTTTCCTTCCAAGTCTAAGATCTTTCATATATATGTATATGGGATGTATGTATATATATATATTTTTTTTGTCGCCGAGAGGGCCTCTTGGTTGCAGTTGAGTGCCCCTCGACTTTATTCTAGGGCCCTCTTTTGTGGCAAAAGAAACACATTAAAAGCATATCAAGTGAAATCATCGGTGTGTTCTCAGCATTTGTCGGTGGCAAGTAGCAGGTTGCAAGTTGCAAGTGGCCGGTTGCAGGTTGCCAGTTGCCGGTTGCTACTTTCCGTTTTACAATTGCCAGTTATGGCGGAAGCTTTAACCAAAAAAAAGCCAACAACTGTTGATTTTGAAGAACAATTAAAGTCATAAAATATTTATAAACAATTTTTTAAAATACATATTAGTAGCCAAAATATTAAAAAATTATTTTTAAGATTCTAGTTATTTTTTGAGCTATGAAACTCAAGAAGAAGAGGGTCTAATCTTCCACCTTCCACTTTAAGCCTTTCTTTTCTACCTCACTTTTTTTCCTGATAATTTTTTTGACAAAGACATGGCTCAGATCTTTGGTAAGACAATGCCTCTGATGGATAGATGTAACCCAAATCGAAGCTGGCATCTGTCAACAGATGTTTTTGGGCTTGGCCCACGCCTTTTGGCCACATTTGATTGCCATCGTCTTGCGTTGATTTGTTTCCATTACGTTGTATTTATTGTTTAACTTCAGAGGAGTGGGGTATTTTTATAAAAAAAAAACTAAAAATACTCTAAAAAGGAAGTCATTGTTTTGGTTTTTTTTAAGTTTATAAAAATAAATAACAAACACAAGCTTTATTTAAAGTGGTTCTTGTCTTAGGTTGTCTCTAAACAATTAATTTCTTTGTTTAAATATTGGTTTTTAACTTAAAATTTGTTTTTTTATATTTAGTTAAGGTATTTTTTAATTTCATTGAATTTTTTTTAAAGACAGAGTATCCACTTTATAGGCTTTCCTGATTTTATATAATCTCCTCGCACGTTTTCTGTGTTGCCACGCCTTGCGTCTCTCGTATGTGGCAACTTACAATAAAAAAAATATATAAAAAATATACCTAGTGTGTAAAAAAAAAACAGCAGCCAATCTGAGAGGCTGTTGCATGTAAGAAATAAAAAAAATACAGAAATAAGAGCACATGCCGACCGTGCAATTAGTTTAATGTTAGTGCCGCACCTAGAAACCTCGCCTCGCCTTGCCTTGCCACACTTGGAAGTCCCAACTCCCGATCTCATATCTCGAGTCCCCTTTCCCCGATTAAGCTACTACTGTGTAGAATAACTGGTACACCCAATGAGTCACGCCAATCGAGATTTATCCAATCGATAATCCAACTCCAGAGCCTTGAAGGCAAAAAAAAGAAAAGGATGATAAAGTTTAAGGCTTTAAAGTGTTAATTTTAATTAAGATTACTAAATCATAATAATTCTAATATCAAGCCTTAAAAACCCACAAATACATATATATATTTGACCTTTTAAACTTATCATTTAACCTTCATTTTTGATCAATTTAATTGTTAAAAACCTATCTGTTGATTTTTTTAATAAAAACTCACACACTTTTTCCCCCAAAAATTGGAAAACAAACTTAGAGATCAATGTGGGCGCCAAACTAAGGCCCCAAATAAGGTGAGACACCTACTCTCTGGAAGCCTTCAATCTTTTGGGTCTTTAGTCTACCGAAGACAGTCTTCAGTCTGTAGTTTTAAATCATTTTTTTTCATCCCGAGTTCAGTTTCCCAGTTTTTTTTTAGTTCTCAGTCAAGGCAAACTTTTCACATGGCCAATTGCGGGTTGTTCTCTTTGTTGGCTGAAAGCGCCACCCAGTTGCATAAATTTTCAGCAGCGAGCAGCTCCTAATAAACATAAATTTGTATATTAATGATTGCCTCCTCCGACTCCAAAAGAAATGGGGTTGCCCTATGATAAAAAAAAAAACTGAAAAAAGATTTATGCAAAAAATTACAAAAAAAAACTAGATACGAGTTCATGCAACAATTAGTCCGATTGCAACAAGAAAAGGGGATGTCTGACATGGAGCTCTAGTTATGGATGTAGTTATAATAGTACTTCTCAAAGATGAAACTTTCCCAGTTATCGGGTAACACGCTTAACCAGATACAACACCCTGATAGGCAAGAGTTGAAATTTACTCTTGTTTACATATGATTTAGATTAGAAATTGGTGTATTAACTTGGTCTGGATTTGGAAGAATATATTTAGGTCTTTTTCTCTATAGCTTAACTATTTCTTAATTAAAAAATAATAATTATAGTCTTACCTGTACAGCACAATTAAGAAAACAATTATTCTGCCCGGGTCCATTGAGCAGACCCTTGGAGGAGGGCTCCAAGGTGGGCGATGTCAGATTATTGGGAGCCCTTAGTAGCTCCAAAATTCTCTTTCTCTCTGAACTATTTTGGATCGAGCCGATGGCAAAGGTTTTTGCGGCTTGGCCATTCAAATGGTAGGCGGTGGTGGGCGTGGCTGGCGAGGCACCTGCCACACTGGCCACCCGATAAAGATTCATGGGCGTGGACATCGTAAGCCCACTCCTAAGAGGCCTTTAAAAGTTGGTTTACTGAAAAAAATTAAAGAAAAAATATTGTAAATATTTTAAGATAAAAAATATATATTTTATAAATATTAATGAAGTGAAATCTTGAGTTTTTTAAAATCCTTAAGAACCGGAATGCCAAGCATTCCTAATCATCTTGGTTTTTTTTTCTTCTGCGAGGCGAGTGAAAGTCGCCGGGTATCTTGTATCTTAATGTGTCTTGTATCTTGTATCTGGTGAATGCGTAGCGTGAGTATTTGTGTCACTTGTGTAGATACATACATATGTATACCATACATCTACTTGAATTCCAAGAGCGGAAATGGCCAACTGAAATTATGCAACCGTTAATTGCAAACCAGACATTGTCGGTCATTCGCAATTCATTCATCATCCAGCTGGATGGCTTTAGTTTTTCAGTTAAAATAGTTAAGCAATTTATGTCACTGAAATAAATTTAAAAATAAAAATAAAATAAAAAACAAAAAAGTAAAGACTTGAAGGTTCCACCGAGATTTGAACTCGGATCGCAGGATTCAGAGTCCTGAGTGCTAACCATTACACCATGGAACCCGCTTACTAGCCACGAATTTTTCTTCCCACTTATATCTCTGGCGAATTTATTTTAAGCTTACTGATACTGATTCTAAAAATAGACTATTCTAGAAAATGCTGAATATGAAATATTTAATCGAGAGACTCTGGGAATATATTAAAAAAAATGTTTATAGCCCAAAAGGGCCTAACCTGTTCTAGTCTTTTAAAAATTTCCAATTCCAAACACAAATCAGTTTGATAAATATGTTTATTTTCCATTTTGAATATTAATTTTCCAAGTTGCCCTCAATTCCGGGGAATTATCTATAAAAAAAAAATAAGAAACATGTCGAATGGAAGAGCATGACTTCCAAATGGTCAATTTTTTTGGGTTTCACGTTGCTAATTGATAAATGCTGCCCCAGAGGGAATATCTCTCCTACTGCCTACCCGGTACATTCTAATTAACATAATCTTACCGATGCACCTGCAACTTGGTTGAAGAAAAAAAAAATACATAAACTGTTTTGCATATTAATCGAGTTTTTGGTTCGAGAGACGAGAGATCCAGAAGTAAGTGGTACCCGGTCTGGTGTGGCATTTCAATTGCTGTTGCGTGAAATGCAACAATTTGTGGCAGCAGCAACAGGAGGCAGCAACATCAGCCAATCAACATTCGACATCGTCGTCGCCGTCGTCTTCGGCTGTCAATTCAATTTCAAAAATCTATCATGCCACAATCATAATCATAAATGCGGATAAACTTTATAATTTTCCACTCTACGTTTTTTTTCGGATAATTAAGAAATTCTCGATAAATTACGCTTCCCAAGAAAAAAAAAAACAAAAAGAAAACAAGTGCAACTCACGCCATTCAGGCGGTGTTTCTTTATCTTTTTTTTTAAATTGTTTTTAAAATTGAAAGAAATGAATGGAAAAATGTAACAGCCTCATCAGTTCGATTATCTCATCTGAAAATACTTAACCAAATTGCTTTATTTTAGTCGCTTTAATGAAAATATTATATCAACAGGTAGGGAGAGCCATCTTCG
The DNA here is from genome assembly GCF_030179905.1 of Drosophila bipectinata. NCBI lineage: Eukaryota > Metazoa > Arthropoda > Insecta > Diptera > Drosophilidae > Drosophila > Drosophila bipectinata. Next base: position 4,443,384 of record NC_091734.1, on the reverse strand, counting down.
GGTAACTCAGAGACTTGTAATCGCTAGAGAATTCTTTCGAGAAGCTTAATGGATATATCTTGGCTAGTTTCTATCCGATTTCAGTATTTTTCAAACATTACTTTTCAAGATTAGTGGCTTGATTTGACCTTTAACTGCAATTTGTATGGATATTCCAGAAATGTTTGTATTGGAACCCATAAAGCAAGTAGGTTCCATGGTGTAATGGTTAGCACTCAGGACTCTGAATCCTGCGATCCGAGTTCAAATCTCGGTGGAACCTTAAGTTGAATGCTTTTTTATTTCATTTTTATTTTATTTTTAAATTTTCATAAAACCCACCAGCATAGACCAACAAATTTTTGTTTTAAACATTTGTGGGGATTTCTAAGAAATCCTGGATTTCCACACCCGATTCCTTCCGGTGGCTATATCTTTGCCAATTCCTATCCGATTCTCAAGCGGAGTACCTTAATCGGTTTGTATATCGATTTGCCACCGATCTGCATCAAAACCTGACTACAAAATATTTTTTCGATTTTTTTCCAATTTTTGTGGGGAGACCCCTGCAGAATCCTGGATTTCCATACCCGACCCCTTCCGGTGGCTATATCTTTGCCAATTCCTATCCGATTCTCAAGCGGAGTACCTTAATCGATTTGTATACCGATTTGCCACCGATCAGCATCAAAACCTGACTACAAAATATTTTTCAAATTTTTTTCCAATTTTTGTGGGAAGACCCCTGCAGAATCCTGGATTTCCATACCAGACCCCTTCCGATGGCCATATCTTTGCCAATTCCTGTCCGATGCTCAAGCGGAGTACCTTAATCGATTTTTATACCGATTTGCCACCGATCTGCATGAAAACCTGACAACAAAATATTTTTTCGATTTTTTTCCAATTTTTGTGGGGAGACCCCTGCAGAATCCTGGATTTCCATACCCGACCCCTGCCGGTGGCTATATCTTTGCCAATTCTTATCCGATTCTCAAGCGGAGGGTCTTAATCGATTAGTAAATCGATTTTTCGTTAATCTGCATTAAACATTTTATATAAAAAAGGCAGACTAATTTTTATAAATTTTTAACTCAACCTCAACCTACCAAGTGTCTGTCAGTATTTTCCAAAATTTGAATAAAGAAACCCCTTTTTGGCCCGAAAGCTTTCTCTTTTCTGGAAGACCACACAGAAAGTATGTTCTTTTTCTTGATTCTTCTTCAAGAAGCATGTTGGATCTTTTTGTTTGCCTTGTGGATTAATTTTGGGAAGCCCTTGGTCACGCACTCGAATTTTCGCGACAATTACGCAGACCTCCTCGGACTAATGGGGCTCTCTGGGCAGCCGGCCATTTGGCCACTTATTAGCCGCATTATGTTGGCCCTGGCTGCGGCTCTGGTCTCGGCCAGGGCCTTAACCCATGCTCGAAATTAACCCATGCTGGCGCCAGCAGCTGGCGGTCCATTAGTCATGATTCATGGGAAGCTACACTGGAAAATGGAGTGGATTGACCTCCAAGAGCCAGGCCAGAGAGGAGAAAACGTGACATAATGCTAATTGGAAAGAGATAATGATTAAATATACTCTTATATACATGTTTATTTTTATGTATATTTCTTTTTTTAATTTAATAAATAAAAGCTAGGGAGATGACTTTCTTTTAGAAGTGGCTGACAATCACAATAGCTGAATAGCTGAAGCAAGTACCCAAGCCATCTGCCACTTTTCCAGTACATCCCCACCAAATGATTAAGCCTCAATTGGTCTAGAAACTATGCCAAGAATGCTGAGCACCTGTTTGGCATAATTTCTGGCCCAAAACAAAAGCCACAAGAAAAAGCAACAGCAGCAGCAGCAGGCAAAACAAGTTACTTTCGACCCTGAGAAATCAATGCAGTTTCTTCTCGGCTTTTGTTTTATCGACCTGAACGTTTGAACGTGTTGGTTCTTCCAGACTTGCACCAATTCTTGCACCAGATGTTGGCCACTTTTTATGGCCAAGAAAGAAAGAAAAAAAAACCTAAAAAAAATAATAAGAGGAAAACCAAAGAAGTGGGAGCTCGATGTGCCCACGTGTCGTCTATTTAATTTGACAATTTAAAGGCCTGCATTTTGTTTTCGGATTTTTATTTTCAATCTGCTCCCACTCGATTACAAAGTCTTGAAGATAACGCACCATTATCTATAGGAAAATGACGCCTACATAACGCCCTCGCACCTGAAACTGTGACAGTACTTGGAGAAAAATATTGAAAAAAAAAGATTAAGAACTTTAAATGTAAAGAATATTTATTTTGAAGAGAAATCAAAAATAAGAAAAAGCTTGGTTAATATATAATTACTTAAGTAAATATTTAACTAATTTTCTTATAATTTTTTTCTCACTGTAAACCCCTCTTAACCTGAGACATACATATCTCATATCGTATTGGAATTGAATTTGAAACGAATCGAAGTTAGCACGAGCTTGAAGCTTGCCACTGGCCAACAAATTGTGGCACATTCCTGCTGCAGGTGCAGACATTAATTTGGCATTCCCAATTCCCAATTGGAGCTGCTGACCGCAAGTGGACTGATTGGTTGCACACTGAGCAGTGTTCACTGTGAAATAGCTATGGCGAAAAGGCGACAATTGGCGACCGAAGGCAGCTGCGCAGTTTAATTACAATATAAGTTGGAATGGGCTTTAAAATATATGAATTGTTCAGTAAAGAATAATAGATACTGTGTTTAAGAAGAGTTCTTACAAGAAGATACTATAAGGTTTAATAGAAAAGTAGCTATGAAACTTTAAAGCCAAATAAACCCTAAGAAATACCGCTTAAAAAAATATTCCAAAAAAATACCCCCAAAGAAATAATAAAAAAGAGCCGCTTTCTGCGGAAAATTTAAGCCACAAAAGGGCAAGGCAATGGAAAATTCAGAGGCCAGACAAAGGGGGCCTTGGGGGGGACACCTAGTCCCAGGGCAACCGCGAAATCGAGAACTGCCAGTGGTGAGTGGAGGGACAATGGCTCTGGAATGCCTGATTGTGACTGACAGAATAATTTATAGTTTTGCGATTTGAACTGCGTCGCAGCATCGGAGAGAGGCAGCATTTGCCGACAAACGATCTTGTATCTTGTATCCATCAGATACAAACAGTATCCGACCATCCGAGCGATGTGTCCACTCTGGCGTGAGTGAACATCCAATCAAATGGAAACGTACCCAATCGGAACTTTGTGTGTGGCTTGTATTCTAAAAGAAAAAAAAGAAAAAAAAAAGTAACCGCAGCTGTCATAACTGACAGTGGTCATCTTCTCGGAAGATCTCTTCCATCTTCAAAGTCCATTTCCATCTCCATCTCCATTAGCATTATCCCAAATCATCATCATCGTCGTCGGGATGGTATGCAAATTGGTTTTGGCTAAAACGGCCCATCAGATATAGGCTTCATTAGTGGATATGTTTGAATTGGTTTTGGCAATGCCATTAGCAACACCTTTGTGCTAGCCATAAATCCAATAGATACTTTATCTCACAGCGATATCAGAGATGGTCACGGTCGCCAAAACGATCTGTACCCCAGGGGCCTACCCATGTAGTGGGTGTGTTATGCAAATATCGAAACATAATCACTCTCGAAAGAAACTATTCTGAAAAGCAAAAACAAAAAACAAGATACGGCTACAAAGATACGCAGATACTCAGATACTGGGTGTAAACTTGAATTTTTGTGGCTTTTAGCCACGTGCTTGGCTCTGGCTTACATTCTTTTTTTTTATGTATTTATATATAGTATTTTTTTGTCGCTCTTTCCCTCTTTTTTTTATGGAAATTAACATTTTTTAATGGGTTTCTCTTTTCAGGCCACATTAATTGTTTGGCCAAGAGAGCAGCCGTGTCATGCTGCATCCGAGATTTCCCCACAGACCCCACAGACCAACAAAAATGCCACAAGTTGCGTGCCACATTGGTGAAAAATTCATCGCACATCCATCGATTTTGGACTGGTTTTTCTCAAAACTCAAAACTGGCTTTTAAAAAACTGAGACTTGCGTGTGGTAAATCATTTTTTTTGTATCAATTATTTTGGCAGAATTGGAACTGGGAAAATTAGAATAAATTTTTGAGAAAATTAGGCCTATAATTTATCTAATTTTTTGGGAATTTATTTTGTGAGGTCTTTTAAAAATATGCAGAAACCTTATACCCAGTAACTCCCCAAAGGTGTCATAATCTATAAGAAAATTAATTAATCAAAAAGACAAAGAGTATATTCATTTTTAACTTTAAAATAAACTCAGAAAACTATACAGAATCTGACTTCGTTTTCTTGGGAAAACTGCAACAAAAAAAACCAAAAACACTTGAACCGAAAATCTATATCTTAAATGCATCTCAAGTGGGATTTTTGTGTCTTTAAGTTAAAACAAGTGGCAAGATCAAATTTCACAGGATACCCAGGAAACCAGTCCCATCCGCATCCCCATCCTCCATTCGAGACTATCTCAATCAATCAATCTGCAATTTAAAATCGATTACCAGGCAAGGAGAACCGGGTGGGATCCTCGCAAGTTGATACTTTGTTGAAATTTGAATGCCAGAGGCGCAAAAGGCCCAAAAACCAAAAACACGCAATGCCAGAAAATATAATTACAAGAAGCCACCAACCGAAAATGGGGGCTTTGAGTTTCCCCCCTTTTTCCACACTTTAAATCCGATTCGGAATCTTACGCCCACAAGTACATACATACATAAATATATATATATAATAATTATACTCATAGAAGGCAAGATGACAAATGGATGGAATAGGATGGATAGAGTTGGTAGAGATATAGAGAGCCACAGACCAGACAATGGAATGGGTCTGGGATCGGATCGGATGGAGCAGGTTCAATGACAGCCACCAGAGATAATCATCGCCCATCAGACATCGTCGGAGCTGCGATAATTCATTAAAAATTTGTCTTTCCGCTTGGTCTGGGTCTGAATCTTGAAGAAAATTCAAGAAGAAACCAAATTAAAATCTCAACAAAGAAGTTGCTTGGCTTTAAGTAGAGTTTCAAGAACATAATAGGTTTTTTGTATAAAAATATATATAAGAATCCTTTAATAAAAAAGACTTGTACGTCTATATAATAAGCTTAAATCGTCAAATTTATAAATAATATTTTAAGACACTAATAGATAAGTATTATTAATGACAAAAGATAATATTCTTTTTTTCTAAACAACCTTGAAGAGCCTTGTCTAACCTTTTCCAACAAACTCAAAGCTTTAAAGACAAAATCTTCAATCTTCTTTGTCAAGAAATCTTAACAATAGTTCTTAAACCATAAAAAAATAAAAAACCTAGAAGCAAGTAATTTAAAATTAGAGCAACAATTTAGCAATTTTGTTCAAAGCAAATTGCGTGAGACTCTCAAGTCACACAAACGAGTTGAAAGTTGAACTCCAAATGGCAGTTGACCCAGTGTCGGGTTATATCGGGAACCATATAAACCGAATAATTGCGTATTTAAGTAATTGTGAAATAAGGGAAATTATTATTAGAACCAAAGAGAACCGAGAGTGTTCATCAAACAATTTAAATTCCAATTTTCCAGCCATAAACAAAAAAGAATTCAAATGGAGTGCAAGAAGAACTTTATTTCCCTCCTCCCTTCTCTAAATCAAAAAAAAAATTGTACTGTATTGTATTGTATGTATATGGGGAGTATAGTATACTATATGATCTGGAAAAAGGGCGCGTGCCTGGCCAGCTAAAAATGATTTTTGAAATAGTCGAGAGATGCAATAAGGGGAGTGGTGCAGTGCCGGCCTTTATAAACAATAAACAGATCTTTGATTGCCGCTGCACATGTTCCATGCTGCCTATATCCATGGATATATATATACATATCTGGCCTGCTGATCTGCAAGTTTTTCGATTCCGTTTGCTGGTGAATTGGATATCTTGAAGATATTTTACCAAGAAACTTGGGGTGAAGAATTTTTAAAAAAGTATTCTATTCCTCTTAAGGGTTCTATTAATGTTAGATTCTTTGCAAAAAAAAAAATTGGTAACCTATGAAGACTACTGATTGCTTTTAATTACAGACTCCAAACTCCAGTCTCCCCATGGGTGTTTTTTTTTAGCCAAGTTTTCCCATGACGGTACAGACTACGGGGCCTGCAGGCCCGCAATGGCAATTAACAATCTTTTGGCGGCGACAACACTTAACGGTAAAGCATTTGGCCAAAAGCAAGATAGTAAAAAAAAATCGAGAAAAAAAAAATACATAAACGAACGCATCGATTACCTGAAGGCAGGTGAAAATCAACGCACTCGACCAGCTACGCAAATTTTACGCAATTGGGACACCAGACACTAACTAAACCAACCCAACAAGTTTTCCCAGCTCTCTTTTTTTAATAAAAATTTTAAAATAATATCTATAAAGTTTGAGATACTTTCGGTACCAAAAATCATGGCAAATACATCACGTATATAGTGACTGACCCCGAAAACTCAAACCGCACTTGTCTGAATGAGATCTGAAATACATTTATAGACTTTACAAAAAAATAAAAAAAAACCACTTGCCAAAAAGAAATAAGAACAAGACCGAAAACAGAATGAAAACCCCGATTTAAGAATGAACGTAATTCTGTAAAAATAACCTTCATTTCAAACCAGATTTTCAAACCAAAATAGATGCAAAAGGAAAACCCAAATGTAGATACAATGATTGATGGATTGATGGATGGACCCTGCCACTGCCACTAATCAGATAAATCGGTGCAGCGATGATGTCGTAACCCCGGCTTCTTATCATATCATAGCATAACCAATCCATCAGATACAGATATCGGTATCAATGTGAGATACACACTTACCTGGCCTATACTGAGAGATGCAACAATTGTGGTTTCATATTGACCGGAAGTTTTTGGCTGGCCACAATACAGGATATGGATACTATATATCTTATATGGTATATCGGGGTGTATTCTTCTCACTCTCTCATCAACAGGGAGAGAGGGCAGGCGAGCGATCGAGCAAGCGAGAGAGAGAGAGAGGTCTTCCACCTTGAGTTTAAGGTGGCGGCTACTTTTCACACGCTTTCACTTGAACCAAAAAAAACGCACTCAAAAAACACAAACAAACTCTTAACAGCAGCTCTTGTATTTTGTTTGATTTCATATATAATATATTTTATTTATTTATTTGTTGTTGTTGTATCCATAAAGCCTTAGTTTTTGCAATCCAAAGGCAACCAAAAGCAAAAGCAACAAGTGCGACTCAAGCCCACGAAACGTAAAAACACACACGCGATCGCCGATCAAAACACAAAAGCAATTGCAAAGGCAAACGCAAAGGCAAAACGCAAAAGTAAATGCAAACAAAGTCAATCGCCGACCAACAATCCGATATACGTCCGCACGCCAAGACCTTTCGAAACGATCTGAAAACAGAAACCGAAAAGAGAAGAAAGCCCCAAGAAGAATGCACTTAAAAAAAATAAGAAGACAAATAAAAGTCCAAGGTTATAATAATATCTGAGAAAAACAATGTATCTTCAATATGAATTATTGTTGTTTAAATAAAATAAAAATAGGCAAATGTAATATGTACTCAACATTTTAATAAATAAATATTTAATAAAGTATTATAAACTTCTAAGTATATCAAAAAAAATTATAAAATAGTTAAAAATCAATTAAATCTAAATAATTATGTTAAATATACCTATGTAATTACTAAAATTTAATAAAAATTCTAATTAGGGTCATCAATAAATATCCAGTTATTTATTAAGTCTTCAACTCAACACATTTTTTTTAAGTGCCCCCAAGAGAGAAAGACTGAGATACGTTTACTATCCACTTACCTTACACGTTTTTTACAGATACTTTACAAGCGCCAAGTAAAGTACTTTACATTTTACCTTTTTGTTTAAATTTTAAAACAAAGAAACTAGAAATAAATTTATTAATTTCTTTAAAAATATTTAAGGTAATTTTACTTGTTGTAAAAAAAGTAGCATATATTGATAAAAAAAAATATAAAACATACTAATACTTTTAGCGTTTTCTACATGCCCGCTAGATGTCGCCGAAGCGCTTGATCTTCTCCTGTAGAATTGGACAATTCTACAAGCGCCACTACACTCATCTTCTATTTTTAGACCATGCTTATAATCCCCAACTGCAATTTCCTCACGAGGTTGTTTAAATACAAAAAAAAATTGACGATTTGGAGAAATTTAAACCAAAAATTTATTTTTATAAATATTTTTTTTGAAGACCCCAATAATAATTCCCAACAGCATTATCCTCATACAAGAGAATAAATATGAATTTTATTCCGCATTCAGATACACATTGACGGGAACTGCAGAAACTTGTACCAACAAGTGGCTGTTGCTTCCTTTTGCTATTTTTTATTTTTTAAATATTTTATTTTTAAGACTTGATAACAATTCCCAACAGCATTATCCTCATTTCAGAGAATAAATACGAATTTTATTCCGCGTTCAGATACACATTGACGGGAACTGCAGAAACTTGTACCAACAAGTGGCTGTTGCTTCCTTTTGCTATTTTTTATTTTTTAAATATTTTATTTTTAAGACTCGATAATAATTCCCAACAGCATTATCCTTACATCATAGAATAAATACGAATTTTATTCCGCATTCAGATACACATTGACGGGAACTGCAGAAACTTGTACCAACAAGTGGCTGTTGCTTCCTTTTGCTATTTTTTATTTTTTAAATATTTTATTTTTAAGACTCGATAATAATTCCCAACAGCATTATCCTTACATCATAGAATAAATACGAATTTTATTCCGCATTCAGATACACATTGACGGGAACTGCAGAAACTTGTACCAACAAGTGGCTGTTGCTTCCTTTTGCTATTTTTTATTTTTTAAATATTTTATTTTTAAGACTTGATAACAATTCCCAACAGCATTATCCTCATTTCAGAGAATAAATACGAATTTTATTCCGCGTTCAGATACACATTGACGGGAACTGCAGAAACTTGTACCAACAAGTGGCTGTTGCTTCCTTTTGCTATTTTTTATTTTTTAAATATTTTATTTTTAAGACTTGATAACAATTCCCAACAGCATTATCCTCATTTCAGAGAATAAATACGAATTTTATTCCGCGTTCAGATACACATTGACGGGAACTGCAGAAACTTGTACCAACAAGTGGCTGTTGCTTCCTTTTGCTATTTTTTATTTTTAAAAATATTTTATTTGAAGACCCCGATAATAATTCCCAACAGCATTATCCTCATATCAGAGAATAAATAAGAATTTTATTCCGGATTCAGATACACATTGACGGGAACTGCAGAAACTTGTACCAACAAGTGGCTGTTGCTTCCTTTTGCTATTTTTTATTTTTTAAATATTTTATTTTTAAGACTCGATAATAATTCCCAACAGCATTCTCCTAATATCATAAAATAAATACGAATTTTATTCCGCATTCAGATACACATTGACGGGAACTGCAGAAACTTGTACCAACAAGTGGCTGTTGCTTCCTTTTGCTATTTTTATTTTTTAAATATTTAATTTTTAAGACTCGATAATAATTCCCAACAGCATTATCCGTACATCATAGAATAAATACGAATTTTATTCCGCATTCAGATACACATTGACGGGAACTGCAGAAACTTGTACCAACAAGTGGCTGTTGCTTCCTTTTGCTATTTTTTATTTTTTAAATATTTTATTTTTAAGACTCGATAATAATTCCCAACAGCATTCTCCTAATATCATAAAATAAATACGAATTTTATTCCGCATTCAGATACACATTGACGGGAACTGCAGAAACTTGTACCAACAAGTGGCTGTTGCTTCCTTTTGCTATTTTTATTTTTTAAATATTTAATTTTTAAGACTCGATAATAATTCCCAACAGCATTATCCGTACATCATAGAATAAATACGAATTTTATTCCGCATTCAGATACACATTGACGGGAACTGCAGAAACTTGTACCAACAAGTGGCTGTTGCTTCCTTTTGCTATTTTTTATTTTTTAAATATTTTATTTTTAAGACTCGATAATAATTCCCAACAGCATTCTCCTAATATCATAAAATAAATACGAATTTTATTCCGCATTCAGATACACATTGACGGGAACTGCAGAAACTTGTACCAACAAGTGGCTGTTGCTTCCTTTTGCTATTTTTATTTTTTAAATATTTAATTTTTAAGACTCGATAATAATTCCCAACAGCATTATCCGTACATCATAGAATAAATACGAATTTTATTCCGCATTCAGATACACATTGACGGGAACTGCAGAAACTTGTACCAACAAGTGGCTGTTGCTTCCTTTTGCTATTTTTTATTTTTTAAATATTTTATTTTTAAGACTCGATAATAATTCCCAACAGCATTCTCCTAATATCATAAAATAAATACGAATTTTATTCCGCATTCAGATACACATTGACGGGAACTGCAGAAACTTGTACCAACAAGTGGCTGTTGCTTCCTTTTGCTATTTTTTATTTTTTAAATATTTTATTTTTAAGACTCGATAATAATTCCCAACAGCATTATCCTTACATCATAGAATAAATACGAATTTTATTCCGCATTCAGATACACATTGACGGGAACTGCAGAAACTTGTACCAACAAGTGGCTGTTGCTTCCTTTTGCTATTTTTTATTTTTTAAATATTTTATTTTTAAGACTCGATAATAATTCCCAACAGCATTCTCCTAATATCATAAAATAAATACGAATTTTATTCCGCATTCAGATACATATTGACGGGAACTGCAGAAACTTGTACCAACAAGTGGCTGTTGCTTCCTTTTGCTATTTTTATTTTTTAAATATTTAATTTTTAAGACTCGATAATAATTCCCAACAGCATTATCCGTACATCATAGAATAAATACGAATTTTATTCCGCATTCAGATACACATTGACGGGAACTGCAGAAACTTGTACCAACAAGTGGCTGTTGCTTCCTTTTGCTATTTTTTATTTTTTAAATATTTTACTTTTAAGACTCGATAATAATTCCCAACTCCAAACTCCCCAAATCAGAGAATAAATACGAATTATATTTCTTTCGTAATCAGTAGTAACCATAGGATCTGCAGAAACTTGTACCAACAAGTGGCTGTTGTTTCCTTTTGCTTTTTTTTCATTTATTTGAAATATTTTATTTTTAAGACTTCGATATGGATTTCCTTAATCGATTTGTATATCGATTTGCCACCAATATGCATCAAAACCTGACAACAAACTATTTTTTAAATTTTTTTCCAATTTTTGTGGGGAGACCCCTGCAGAATCCTGGATTTCCATACCCGACCCCTTCCAGTGGCTATATCTTTGGCAATTCTTATCCGATTCTCAAGCGGAGTACCTTAATCGATTTGTATATCGATTTGCCACCAATATGCATCAAAACCTGACAACAAACTATTTTTTAAATTTTTTTCCAATTTTTGTGGGGAGACCCCTGCAGAATCCTGGATTTCCATACCCGACCCCTTCCAGTGGCTATATCTTTGGCAATTCTTATCCGATTCTCAAGCGGAGTACCTTAATCGATTTGTATATCGATTTGCCACCAATATGCATCAAAACCTGACAACAAACTATTTTTTAAATTTTTTTCCAATTTTTGTGGGGAGACCCCTGCAGAATCCTGGATTTCCATACCCGACCCCTTCCGGTCGCTATATCTTTGGCAATTCTTATCCGATTCTCAAGCGGAGTACCTTAATCGATTTGTATATCGATTTGCCACCAATATGCATCAAAACCTGACAACAAACTATTTTTTAAATTTTTTTTCCAATTTTTGTGGGGAGACCCCTGCAGAATCCTGGATTTCCATACCCGACCCCTTCCGATGGCTATATCTTTGGCAATTCTTATCCGATTCTCGAGAAACTTGTACCAACAAGTGGCTGTTGCGTCCCTTTGTTAACCTTTTGTTAAAAAATCTGTAAAATACTTTTATCTTTTTAGTAAAAAAAGTTTTATTTTTGCCATATTGAATAAAACCATTTAGGTGCCATATAGTTCTACGGACATGGGTAGTAGTAAACACATCGGCTCTAGTCCTATTTAGAGAAGGAGATCGTATTCGTTTTTGTTTTGGTTTTTTTTGTTTGGATATTCGACTACACTGGTAAAAACACTTAACTAAATTCAGAGACGAGCAAGGGTACATGGTGTCAAGTATCTGGAATTTAATCCGTATATGTATTGTATGTATAGACGTATATGTATAGGGGTAGATACTTATGGCTAGGAAGCTACTTAATCGCTACGTATTCAACTAAAGTACACACAAAAAAAAAATAGATATATTAGGGCACATACGAATATAGGACTTGCATTGGTACACTCAAGACTAGACTATACATAGAGGGGGGCATTTGGAGTTTCTTTATAATGACGATGAGGGTTAGTGGGATAGTGGATGATGGATGATGGGTAGGTGGTTACTGGTTAGTAAGTGTGACTAGTATTCGTTTAGAGTTGGCTTAGAAGTATCTAAGAATATGGGCTACAGTTACGATTGTTTTCCAATTCAATTGCTTGGCTGGGCGGGAGCTGGTGGAGCTGCCTGCTGTTTTCGCGGTCAAGCGACAATATCACTACCGGGATTATAACCAAAGTAGTTCAGATTGAATTCGTCGCTGAAGAGGACCTCCTCCTCGGACGGTTCCACCTGATGCGACATTTGTATGCCCAGCTCCATGGGATCTATTTCAGTGATGTAGTACTGGGAGTTGCTCATATTGCCACTGCCACCGGCCAGGTTATGGCCATGATGCTGCCTCAGACCGCTCTCCGTGACCACTACATCCTTGTGTATTGGATTCAGATAATCCTCTATAGAATACGAAGAAGATATATGATTATGTGAGATCTGAAAGATCAAAATCAAGACTCACCATTATCTAACAGCACATCGTGGTAAGTACTGATGATGGAGTTAACGGACTGGACCTCCACTTCCCGGTGGATGCCGTTCAAGATCTGGCCGGCCGTCTTCCGGAGTTCATCGTCACTCAGGAGATCGTTGAACGGCAACAGTCTCTGGTGGCTCTGATGATTGTGATGCGAATGTGATTGCGAATGATTGTGGGAATGATTGTGATTGTGATGGACATGGGCGTGCGAATGATTCGGGGGCTGAGACTCGCCGGCTGCGTTATTGGGGGTCTGGTGTTGCAGCATCTCCTGGGTTAGAGTGGCAGCCGCCACAGCCGCTTCATCGTAGAGGCAACTGTTCGATTGTGTTGCATGTTGCTGTTGCGGCGACTGACAATTCTGTTGCTGCTGTTGCTGTTGCTGCTGATGTTGCTGTTGCTGCTGATGTTGTTGCTGCTGTTGCTGGAGCTGTTGCTGATGATGTTGTATACGCTCTCGGTTAATGGATTCCATTTTAAAGAACAAATCCAGACGTTGCTTTTTCTAAAAGGATAAAGTTTAGTAATTATTTTAGTTTATGATATGTTTTAAACACTTACATGCTCCCAGGCTAAAACATTTTCGGCCGAATCCCCGCTAGAAATGGCCCACAGGTGGCCTGCCCCTTGTGGCGCCTTGACTCCTTTACGAAAATGCGGATTTATAGACAAGTTGTGTCGCACGGAATTCTTCCAGCGATCATCATTGGATTTGTAGTAGGGAAAGCGGTCACTGAAATGAAAGATATACAGATTAAAATATTACTAGTAATTAATTTGGAGTTTAAAAATAAATAAAAAAATAAATAAATTTAAAAATAAACTAGTCACAAGTTGCTATTTTTTATTTATTTATTTTTCCAAAGGATATTTCCAGAAGAGTCCTTAAGGCTTAAGGCGACAAACAATTGAAATACCCAACCTATCGGTCGACCTAACCTATAATACCCGTAACTTGTATGATCTATTACTAGTTACTAGTCACTAGTTTATAGTTAAAAGAAAAATCCATACTAGTTCATTAGTTACTAACCATTATTTACTACCTTGACCAATCCCTGCCCTCCGAGTGACCAGTTGGCCCATTTCTACGTTGACCAATAGCCATTGAAGGCTCCAACCCTTCCAAGAGCCAGCCAATCCAAACTCAAAAAGGGGGTAAAAAAACACTGGACGGACACACGGACAGACGGACAACGGACAATAGAACGGAAACGAGGCAATTTCCACGGAACACGTCATCACAGAACAGCACTGCGCCAGAAACTCACACAAATGCACTCGAAATGGAAATGGAAAATGGGGAAAAACTAAGGGAAAATGAATGTGGATGTGGATGTAGAATACGGACATGGACACTGACAGGGACATGGACATGGACAGGGACACGGACAGCGCCACTGGCACAAATTATGCGTCGTTTTCTACTATATATGTACATATATCCACATATATTTTTCTTTTATATTTTGTTCTCTTTCCATATAGACGAGTCACGAACAGGCGATTTTCGGAAGGTAGGTGGTAGGTGGCTGGAAAAATGGGAGTATGCATGGAGTATAGACCCCCTCACCCACCGTCTGGCAGGTCCCCTCTTGCCAGATGTAAAGAGGAAACAGCGAGGACCGGAAAGGACATCGCGTGCCAGGATTTTGGAGAGGTGGTAAGGGATTCCTTTTTTTTTTTGTGGGGTGGTGGACTTGTCGGTCGGACTGACTGGCCCGAATGGGTGGGGTTATTGGGGAGGGACGGGGCAACAAAATGGAAAGTATTTCAAATTACGTTTTGGAGCAGAAATGAAGAAAGGTGGGCGACACGCGCCGCACAAAAGGTGGAAAAAACAACCCCCGGGGTCAGGCTACGGGCTATGTCATTGGTTAACTGCCACTTCCACTACCAAAAAAAAAAAAATATATATATATATATCCCTTACCCTACCTCTGGATTCAATCCACGCCCACGAAGCTCAAAAGCAATCCAAAAAATTTCAGCACGCGAACTAAAATTGGTGGGGAGTCCATCCATTCATTTTATTTTTCTCCATTTTCCTTAGTTTTTCTTTTCGTAGTTTTCTTTTTACTTTTACTGGTTTGGGAACCAGAGAAAAAAAAATGACGACTCATAAATGGAGTGAAATGAAATATGGAAATCCATGGCAGAAGGAAATGGAGTCCTTAATGACCCCTCGGCAATGTCCTGATAACTGCCGGTGACTTCATATGTATGTATCTTACAGATACAAAAATATATATATATTTCAGTATAAATGGATATCTAGGAGGATATAGGGGAATATTCGTGGAATTTGGCACGCAGGCACCACCCGTCATGACGCATCAACCGATGGAGTTGAATGATGTGGCACTTGAAATTGCCTAAAAGGATATTCAGGAGTTGGGGAGCCAGTAGGACTATTACTAGAAATCATATAGATTTTAGAGTTAGGTGGTTCAAAGGAGGTTCTATTGAAATAAATAAATATATATCATTAGATCCATACCATTACTTCTTGCCTTGTAAATTTGAAAATATTAACTCATTCATTGAGAGCTCGCCTGGGATAGTTTATGGTTTGAATGCATGACTGTCTTGACTTAATCATGCACTCAACCAATCGATATAGACCACATATATACACTCTCCACTATTTACTAAGGATATGTATATAAATATATGTCTGTACTGTCGCACTTGTCGAATTGTCAACGTGCCTTCAGGCTTCAAGTAGGCTTCCACTCTCTCCCCCTCGAAGGATATTATTTTTTTTTTTTTTTGATGATGGGGGCTTGTGGGTGGTCTAAGGTCCCAGGGAGGCCTGAGTGGTTTCGTTAAGTTAAAGCAAAAATCAAATACCCACTATCAGCCTCGTCATCGTTGTCAATGAAATTTTAGTTTATTTTTTTAGTTTTTTTCTGATGTCCGTGTCTGGTATATGAAATTGTCGAATTACACGGCATGCCAAGGCATACACCCCCCATTTTATAAAGATATAGATGTATACATATATTAGATTTTTTTTAAATATTAATAAATGGTCATGAAACATGCAATATAGAAATTTTTAATAGGTACTTGCTAGGAAAAACATTTTTGGAAGAAAGCAAAGGTTTTAAGAAAATAAATATTATTAAAATATTCCCTTAAGGTTTCTTGTTATTTTTCATTATTTATATAATTTTCTGAGCCTTAATAAATAACTCAAAATATTAAAAATTTCCCTATCCTCTCCTATCCTAAATCCTATCCTTAGTTTTAAGCCTAAAAGGCTAAAAAATGGCCTATTATTTCATTTCATGGCTTAAAAAAAATACCTAAAAATATTTTAATAAATTCTATAACCTTAATTTAACAGTGTAAACTTTGAATATTATTTGTTTTTGATTTATTTAGTTGCGAAAAACGAGGCTAACACTGAAGGATTGTGGGACCTTCCCGGCTGTCCATCCCCGGAGGTGGAGGTGATATGTAATTGACTATCCAGTTGCTGCCAGAACCCATCTACCGTCTCCCATCCATTAACCCGACCCACCGTTTAGACAGCACTGGTCGCTCGGACTCGGAAAGTGCCGGAGAGCTGGAGAGAACCACCGGAGAAGTGAAGAACCGGAGGCCCAAATGGGCCGAACCGTATCGGGAAGTGCCTGGCACGCAAGCCGCTTCATTTTCATTTTTTTTCCTATTTTTCTTTTTTTTTTTTGACATGGCAGCAAGGACTCCGGACCACCAGACTGGGCAACTACTTCTACGGATCCGACTAGGGATGACTATATATATATATAGATGTACATATAAATTCAAAATCACCGTCATATATACGTATTTATTGCAGTGCGCTAGTCAGTTCATAAATTGTTGCGGCTCGTTGGGTCGTCCACGTAGGACTCCTCCTTCTACTTCTGACCCCCCCTTGGATCTGCCCCTCCATCTAGCCAATAAAAGAAATTGCCTGAATTTATGGCCAGAACCAAAAAAAAAAAAACAGAAAACCAAAAAATAAAAACCCAGAAGTTGCCTCATTTCGGTTGGGAAAAATGAAAAACTTTTTAATGGCAATTGGTTTGTTTTCTTTTTTTTAGGGGGGCGTAACTCCCAACTGGCCACGCCCACTGAAGGCAAAAAAACCAAGTTGCCAAGTTATCCCAAGAACATCGTTTCAGATCTTAGATCAGAGTTAGGACAAGGTTTTTTATATAATTTTCTTACAAAAGAATATATTTCTTAAATATGTCTCAAGGGAGGAAGGATCTATTAAGGACCTTAATATTTTAAATAAATTATTCAAGTATTCTTGAATAATTACTCCTACTATCTCTGTCCAAAATCACCCATAAATGGGTGCTGAAGGAACCCAAATATATAGCCACTGATCCTGCCACATGTCCTGACCGATCAAGCATGATCCGCAACCCATAAACACTCAATATGCCAGCGTGTGGAAATTGACCGGAAGAGGACCCACCCTTTCGATTAACCCACTTAACCCCTTAAAACCTATTCGTATAATTGCTCTTTAGTTTATAAACATTTATTCCATAAATGTCTGTATGTATATCCTTATTTTTTTTTGTGTGGCAGTGGCATGAGCATGTCAAACACCTGATCCCTGGATATGCAATGATGCATGTAAAAGGTGTAGAAAAGCCGGAAGGTATAGGTCCTGACTCCTGTTACCCTCCTATACCTTTCGTATAATTTCTAACCCCTATGTCCTGTTTTCGTATGGCCCGCAATTAATAATTATTGTGAGCCGTGTGGAAATTTCATGGGCAATTGCCAGGACCCCAGAACGAAGGTAAAACGATTAAGGATATCGGGGGATGGGAGTAGGTCCCAGTACCTGTGCCCGCCTGGGAGGGTGCCTGGGCTGGGACCTGGGTCGCGTGGGCGAGGAATGTACCATTGCAGGACATTATTCGGAGGGGAAACTGCGCAGGCGTCAATTTTGCCTTGACTGCACGAGGACACGGCCCTGAAGTAGGTAGGGGGGTAGGGGGGGAAGTGGCTTCCACCTCCCACTTCCAAAATCCTTTGAAAACCTTTCCCCGCAAAGCAAATTTGTGAATGGTTAATGAAAAGTTCCCCCATCCGTGGAGGAAAACTTTCGTCAAGGCTTGAGATATTCGGCTCGGACTGTTGGCTCATTACACGAAATGAAAAGGGGGGGATGTGATGGGCAAATGTCATAAATTATTTACCGTTACTTTGCCAAAAAAAAAAGAAATAATGGGGAGTTGGGTGGAAAGGTTGGTGGTGGTTTTATATGTAAATTTATATAGGATATTTACACGCAACATTTTGGGTTGCGGCTTCAAATATTTACACTGATTCCGAAAGGGGAGGTACACAAAAAAACAGGTGCTCCGAAGGGGGGTATAAGTTTACGGACTAGGGGGGGACACGGATCCAAAGAAATGTCAAATTAATGAACCTTGAAAAATGTGTTAAAAGTTTTCCGTTTATGCTTCTTTACGAATTGACATTTTCCAACTATACCTATTTGGAAAAGCCCCAAAAATCGAGGTGGAAAACCCAGGGGGTGGTTTTGTCTATAAGAAGGTATAAAAGTAGTTAATTATCATAAACTATATAAACTATATAACTATAAACAACAACAAAAATATGACTAGACCTGATAAAAGGCTATTTGGGATGTTATTATATATAAAGAAAGATATATAAAGTGAATCATAGGAACTATTCTATGTATTATAAACCAACTAGTTTTGGAATTCGGATATCTAATTTAAAGATATAATTTTTTGAGGTTTTGTTTTATAAATCTCAGTAAGTATTTTTTATCTAGAATATTTTTAGCCTTTTCAAAGCCCATTTTAAGATATCCAAGATACAGATTATAGATTTTGGAAATACATATAATAAATAAATGCAGACACTACATATATTAATGTCTATTCAAAAATGTTGTAAGTCGTTAAATGAACTTAAACAACATAAAATATTAAAATCAAAATTTTAAAAAAATTGTTCTAACCAAAGCTAGTTTATAAAAACACTTTAGTTACTAGACATCTACAAGTATAAGGATCTATTTGTAACTATTTCCCAATGAAACCAAATGAACAATTTTCTAAAAACCCTCCCAAAATACCCAAAATACCTTACTGATGGCCCCCATTATTCGAAATATTTTTCAAACACCATCTATAGCCCCGATAACGAAAATATTGTCAACAACTTGTTGACGCAAAAACGCAAATAGTTTGTAACGTAAATAGTTTGGAAAACACACACAAAAAAAAAAAACAGAAGGGGGAAAAAATGGCCAAGAAAATGCAATTTTCCAAGCCATAAATCCTACGAGCTGCAAACTTTTGGCACTTTCGTTGATTTTGTTGTTCGGTTGTTGCACTTGTTTGGTTAACAACGAACAGTAACAACACAACGACCAACACCTCGAGTTGCAAATTCAAATGGCCAATCCGGGAAATGCTTGAGATTTGTTTAATTACATCCGGTTGGGAAAGAAACTCTTTGGAAGAAAAGCCTAAAAAAAGAAAATCCCCTTTCCTCCAAATACAAAATGGCGTCCATCAAAAAGAGAATGGGTGGGTGGTTGGAAGTGGGAGGTGGGATTTGGGCTGGGGTGGGGTGGTTGCTTACGAGCAAGTACTTACGATATCCACTGGTATATACCCGACACAGTCAGCTCACCCTTGTCCTCGAGGGCGTATTCTATGAGCTCCGTGTAGGTGAACGGTGGTTTCTTTGGCCTGCTTGTTTTGCGGTGGTTGTTTCCCAGTCGCAGGTGGGTGGGCAAATGGGTGGATTTTCAGGTGGAATTTTGTCAGGTGGTTGGGTGGCCGGGGTGTCCGGGTGGTTGTTTCATTCGGTTTATTTCAGTTGGGTTCGTAAAACGGCATCGATTGGTGGAACGGCGAAGCCAAATGGAAAATGCAAATGGAGAAACGCACAAATCAGAAATATTAGTTAGGAAAATATTAAAAAAAATAAATATTATACAAAATATAGAATTTTTAATTATTAAAATGGGTGGTATAACTAATAAGAAACAAATAATTTTTGAGGTTTAAAGTTTAAATAAATAGTTTCCTGTTTGAAATAGGTTTTTAAAAGTTATATGTTTCAGGATTTAAGAAATAAGAAGAATTATAAACATTCAGATTTTTAATTTCTAATATATAATCATATTGTTTCTAATAATTTGTGATATATGTATACTATCTATGGTAACATACACGTATTTTCAGAAATAATTGATTTCCTTTCGTTTTTTTTTAACTAAACAAACTTTTATAGAACTTTAATATTAAAGAATCTTTTTAAAAACCTTAAAAAGTATCATATTTTTATCTCAAAAAGTTTTGAAAACTTTCAAAGTTTAAAACTAACATAAAAACGTTTTTGAAAACTAAGATAATCTCAAAACACAGTATCCAAAATTTTCCACAAAACAATCTTCCATAAGAAAAGCTACAAAATCAAAATTAAAATTAAAAAAAAATATATTAAAATTGGTTTTAAAATAAAGATAATTTTAAGAACTTATACTTACGCCTTGGAGGTGGTATCCTCGACCACAACATGCTCGGCGACGATCATGTCATTGCCGTCCAGTTCGGAGGTGACCTCCATAACGAGCTCCTCGAACTTGCGTCCGGTTTTGTTCGAACCAGATCCTCCGGCCGGACCTCCAGCCGCCACGCCTCCTCCTCCACCGCCACTACTGACACCACCTGCTCCCACCGGCATTCCTGTACTGGCACAATTCTTTGGAGATCTGGCTCTCTGATCAGAAATCAGAGAATGATTCGAGTTTGTGGCGGAGGCGGAAATGGCAGATGCGGATGTGGATCCTGCTAGGGAGCCGGCTGCAGATGCGGGTGTGGGCGAGGTGGACTGGCAGGGTGAGTGGCCTAAGGCCGATGATGATCCTGGAAGCGGGGCACTGCCCTCGGGCAGAACCACGGGCTGGCCATTTCCGTTTCCGGCCTGATTGTGCGGCGAGAGATGGGGAAACTCGTCGAATTTGAAGTTGAGCAGCCAGGAGAGATTCTTGTCCTCGAAATCGGTTTCTGTGGCCTCCTGGACGCCGTTCGATCCTGACCCAGAGCCCGAGGAAGTGCGTCTTCCAGTGGTTACTATCCGTTGCTTTTGTGGGAAGAGAAAACTAGGACTTCCGGTCGGGACAGGATTCTGTTGTTGTTGCTGCTGCTGTTGATGTGGAGGAGGAGGTGGTAATGTGGCATTCAATTGGCCCAACTCGGCCTGCAGCCCAGAGTTGTAGCGATGATCCAGCTCCAGCAACTCCCCAGCCTGCCAGCCGCCATTGTCCTCCAAAGGACCTCCTCCTCCGCCGCCACCTGCAGCGCCACTGCCCCCAGCCGACGGCGGGCAGTGCGTGGAGTAGTGGGCCGTGGGAGTCGGAGTGGGCACCAGAAGTGTGGTATCATAGGCGAACAGATCGTTGATGAAACTCGATCCTGTGGCAGGAGTAGCAGGATCGGCACTAACCGAATCTTTGACAGCCGCCGGCTGATCCATTTGCAGGTGGAATTGCAAGTCCCCCGCATCGTAGGCATCCAAATGGCGTTTCTTCCAGGGATTCGATGACTCCAGCGACTCGAAATCCTGGCCCAGGCTCAGCTCCTGTTCCACATACTTCCGCTTCAAAAAGTTATAGCCATTGGTAGTGTTATTATTAGTGGTATTATTGTTATTATTATTATTATTGGGGGGACTTCCCGCCGCCGATCCACCAACGGGTGGCATATTAACAATCATGGTTCGATCTGTATCTCTCTAAACCTCTCTCACTTTCACACAAAATATTTGTTATATTTTTAAAATTTTAAGAAATATATATATCTATTTTTTAAGGCACTTCACGGAAAAAAAAATAGTTTGAAAATAGATATAGTTGTAGATGTAGTTTTTAATCGAAAACTCAACCTTCTCGCGAGGCAACTGGACACGGAATGCCAATATGTTTTTGGTAAGGAACTCAATTGGAAGTTTCGACAAATAAAATGGTAAGTACTTCGTTAACATCGGGGTACTTCGGGCCTCGGGTCTGCCAGGTTTGGATGGTCTGTCCGCCCTCCCCTCGGGAGAACCAGCTGAGCAGTTTCAGGTGGCCTGCGCCTGCGCCTCGTCCATCCCTCTATGCCCCTTCTCGATTCCTTCCATTTTCATTTCCATTCTATATTCTATATTCTTTTCGATTCGATTCGATTCCATTTCCATGTGCATTCAAGCACATAGAGCCGCGGAATCGGCGGAGAGAATATATCCGCCGAAAGCCTCCCCCACCTACCAGGTTTTAGCCCACTTTATTAGCAAGAGTGATGACGACTATAAGGGTTTTAAATTAATTTAAAAAAAATATATCTATGGGTTTTAATAAAATATTATAATTATGAGAAAAACTTCTTTGAAAAATTAGGTAGACAAAAATATTTGATTGTTTATTTTTGTATATTTAAAAAAATATTAGAGAGTTCTTTGATT
Organism: Drosophila bipectinata; assembly: GCF_030179905.1. NCBI lineage: Eukaryota > Metazoa > Arthropoda > Insecta > Diptera > Drosophilidae > Drosophila > Drosophila bipectinata. The sequence goes on along the minus strand of NC_091734.1, from coordinate 4,420,939 downwards.
TAAAAATAAGTTTCTAGAAATAGCTTCAAATACTTACTATGAAGTTTTTTGAGTTTTCTTAAAAGAAAAAATATATAATATCTCAAGAAAATAATTATCTACTATCATTTAAGGAAAAAATAGTATAGTATCTTCTTCAAAACTGTATAGTGCATTTCAAACAAAGGTCTATAAGGTATTTCTAAATAAAAGTTATAATACTTCACAAATAATAATTATGATATGATTATTATGAAAAAGAATAAAGAATGATAAGAAAAATATACAATTTTTAAGAACATAAGTCAATAAACTCCTAAAAACTTAACATTACTTGAACAATTACTAACAAAAAACTAAAGAGAAAGAATTAATTCTTCAAAATACATTTATTTCATCTTTATCTTTAAATTATCTTTAAATATTCTTCAAATTTGAAATATTTCTCTTAAAAAAGGTACAAAAAAAATCCTTTATATACAGTACCCAAAAAGTAAGCCCCCATCACTGTTTATGGTACAAAGGTACTAGGTACCACCAGGTCATGTGCTGCTGGTGGTTCCACTTGGTCGCTCCTTTTGGCCATATAATCGAACATGTGCGCCGCCGCCGGTCGGCCTGTCCGTTAGCCAATTTTGCGCTGACAGGGTTCAGGGGTTGACGGGGGCTCGGGCCGGTGCCGGTGGCGGTGGCGGTGCCGGGGGTTCAGGGTTCATGTAATTTGTATGCTAGGCTATCCAGTACTTTAGGGCAATCATTCAAGCGTCTAATCGACAATGCTTTTTGGGCACCCTTCGGGCACCCATCCACCTATTACTCCTCCATCCATCTCTTTGGGATTCCACCTCACCATTCCACCTCGGCACAGGTGTTATTACCTGGAGGACATCTGTATTCTCTACTGACAAATATTAATTGTATATAATAATAAAGATTTAATTAGTTAGAAGAGCTACTTGCGTTTGATAGTTCTAATACCTAAGAACTATGACTAATCCTATTGATAATCTCGGTTCTCTTGAAACTAATACTGTTTTATATATACTGTTTACTGTTTATTATTTTATATACATATATTAACAAATTCAAGTATGTACTCCCCATCGAGATGTTTAACAAAATCGGAAATGCCAGTCCAGAACGAAGCTCAACCTGTTTTTATAGCTTTTGTTTGCTTGAGATTGTAAATAAAATGAATCGAATGATGTGCCGAGGGAGTTCCCCCCCATCCCATTGAAGCGGATCGTAAGCTCGGCCCGGAACTTTTGCTGATAAATCCGAGTGATAAGCCACAGGGGCGTTCAGTAGATCCCAGAACATCATGTTTGTCAGACACTTGAGTTCCATTCTCGTCTTAATTCTGGCGGTTAGTGCTGCGAAGCCCCGACGTCGTCCGGTGGATGAGTGTCCCACCATTAAGTTGAAGCGTCAGTGGGGCGGCAAGCCCTCTCTGGGTCTCCACTACCAGGTGAGACCCATCCGGTATGTGGTTATCCATCATACAGTCACGGCAGAGTGCAGTGGACTCCTCCAGTGCGCCGAAATACTTCAGAATATGCAGAGCTATCATCAAAATGAGCTGAACTACAATGATATTAGTTACAAGTAAGTATTAAAAAATGGGAATAAAATTCTTAAAAACTTACCAATACATAATTTTTTAGCTTTTTAATCGGAAGCGATGGCGTTGTCTATGAGGGAACTGGTTGGGGTCTCAGAGGAGCCCATACTTATGGCTATAATGCCAATGGCACTGGAATAGCTTTCATTGGCAACTTTGTGGGTGAGTTATAGTTCAAAATAGCGTTAAAATAAATAGTTATATCCAAGTAATCCCTTCCAGATAAGCTTCCCACACCAGCGGCTCTACAAGCTGGTAAGAGCCTTCTAAGCTGTGGCGTTAAACAGGGAGAACTAGCCGAGGATTATGCACTCTTGGCTGGCTCCCAAGTGATCAGCACTCAGAGTCCTGGACTAACGCTCTACAATGAGATCCAAGAATGGCCACACTGGTTATCCAATCCATAAAATAAAACTAAAAAATTAAAATAAATTAAAATTAAAACAATAAATAAAAGAAAACGAAAGCTAGAAGATACTTCCTCATAAATTTCATACTTTTTTGTGGCTTTGGTCACACTTTCTAGGTTTTGGTTGATCTGGCAGCACCACGTGGCAGCAACCGGAAGTGTGGCCACCTGACTGAGTCCCCCCTTGAATTGAATTCATTTGTTTGTTGTTTTAGTAAAGTTGCGAAAGCGTTGTGGAATCGTTTATTCTCATTCATGTTACAAATGCACTCTTGGAGAGTATTAGTACTATATAGTAGTCTATAGCCTGCCTGATCCTTTACATACTTGCGGCTCTTCGCATTTACACTTACAAGTCATTGTTAGAGAAAGTTTTAGAGATTTTAGATGGGCAAGTATATATATATATATATATGTATGTATATATTGTGGTTTTTAGTATATATATATATATATAGATTTGTAGCGCTGTTGCTAATAGTTTCACATATAAAAATGTTCCTTTTGTTAGACATTTACAACATCGAGTCCATATTTATACCCAAATGGCAACTATAATACATATAAGTACATTTATGTATATATATATATATAACTCTTTAGATCTTTTTAAATATATGTATGTATATAGAGGCGTTATAATATATATATATAGCTGTCTGAAATTTTATTTTGTTTAGGTATCGGTATCGCTATTAGCAGAGCGCGGGAGAAAATCGATTGTTGGTGTTACTTTTGGGATCGGAAATCGGAAATAAGGATCCTAATCCCGATCCCTATGTGTGTCTTGGGAAATAATACGGTCTAATAAGCTTCTTTGGAGGTGCAGCAAGGTGGCTAGAAGTAGTTTATAGTTTTTAAATGTGGCTTTCACTATTTTTAAGATTTAGTTTTTATATTTTTTTTTTTAGGTACGCACACTGGTACAAAAGTATGCAAGTATTTTTCTTTTTTTGTTTTTTTTTTTTTGTTAAAGGCAGCGTGGGACTACTTTGGACACACATATCTTTAGTACAGGCTTTATGTGTATGTATTTGTGTCGGTGTGTGTGTGTGTGTGGTGTGTAAATGTGTGTGTGACTAATCTTTAATGGTGGTAATCGTGGATTAATGGGCGGCACTGATTTTGTGTTAGTTAACATTCGCTATAAGTTTACATAGGTTTACATTCTTAATATTTATATATATATATATATTTTTTATTTATATATAATTTTAATGGAATTTTTTTCTTTTTTTAGGGAGGAAGGGAAAGGTCTGGTGCTTGCTTGTTAAACATCTTTACAATATTCGAAATCGAAAAAGTGCTCTAAAGGAAGTGGGGGGGCGGGAACTGGGATCAGAAGGCGGTGCTGGATCGAGGAGCGGGCTAAGAGTGTTTGTGAGAAAGTCTTGACTAAATTTAATGTACAGGACTACGTTGTCTACGCTGCTGATGCAACTGCTTCGTCATCGTCTTCTACATCAATTTCTTCTCCTTTCAACGGCAAAGGATTTTTACTTTGAAAAAAAAAAAACACATATCCTTTGCCTTGTGACTTTGTTGTACTTTCGATAGTTTTGCTTTTTTTTTGTGCTGGCATGTTGAGCTTTTACTTTGAAATGGTTGCCTGCTGTGCTGGGGACTGCGGGCTAAAGACAGACAGAGAGAGAGAGAGATAATGGGACGCCATGACAGGTATCAGTGTGGCCAACGTCGCTAACGAGTTTCTTATAAAATATTTGTATTTCAACGAACATTTATAACACACATATTACTAATTGAATTTTCTTTAAAATTTAACATCTACGCTTCTCAAAAGTTTTAAGATAATTGGAATATGTTTTTAAGCAACAATTATGTACAATTATTGGAAGAAGATCTTTAAGTTATTATGTTTTAAAATTTAAATACGAAATAGTTGTCTTTATAAATACGAGATCTCTGGATATGTTGTATATTGCAAGAAAAAGAGTTATAGTTATTTTTTTATAGAAACCTTTTAAGTATTAAAATGAAAGATTTAATGAAAAATCGAAATCTAAAGTTTTGAAAGATTATAGATTACGAAAATAATTCCTATGAAGCAATGAAGGTTATATTCTAGCCACACTGACTTGCCGGATGTGGACTCCCAACTGACTGTGAGAGAGACGGATAGAGTTTTGTGAGACAGAGAGAGCATGATATGCAGACGTAGCTTTAAATTAGCCATGGGATCCGGGAGAACTAGGAATTAGGTATCAGGAATCAAGGACCAGGACCAGGAGTGGGATATGGAATCCTTGGTAGGGGCAGGGGCTGCGCCTACAGATCAAAATAAAACTCAACAAGCATGGCCTAAAACTGGTTGACCTTCAACTCATTTCCCTGCAGCTGGACGAGTCGGAACGCCTCTCTTATGGTCGGCGTCATCAGCAGCTTGAGGTTCTCCTCGGCCTCGGCCGGCAGGGAGCGCAACAGCTCCATGGACGCCACCACCAGCTGGGCCAGGGCGGCCCTCTTGTAATTGGAATCCTTGAGGATACTGCTCGCTCGTTGCTGTTCGATTTCCGGTGATATGGACTCGGCCTCCGAGGACTTGGCCTGGCGGTTGGTGTCAAACGGATTGTTCCGGCACTTGGGCTGGAACTCACTGATCAGCGTGGTCATCGTTATGTTCTCCTCCTCCTGCAGCTGGACGCACTTGGTCGGCGATGGATTGCTGCCCGATCCCGAGCCGGAATCAGTCATCTCGGCATCTCCGTTACCATTCAGGGAGATGCACATGGGCTTGTGCGCCAAATGGGGCTGCAGTGGCGGCGGCTTCTGGCGCAGTTTGCCGGAGGATCCCGTCTCGATGTCGTGCAGAGCCGAATTGCTCAGGTAGAGTTCGCAGACCAGGTTCCAGGCATCCTGCAGGCAGAACAGATACCTCACAAAGTTCTCCTTCTTCTTCACGGTGGTGGTGTTGAGGCGCGAGCACGACTCCAGGATAAAGTTGAGGTCCTCGGGGCCCAGATTGTAGACCACAATGTCGTTCAGGTGGGAGTCCACCAGGGCAATGTAGTAGATCATCCAGGAGGAGGTCATTTGCTTGTACAGATTGGCGGCATACTCGATGTTGGAGACCTTTTGCATGAGGAACTTTAGACCGGGTCGCGAGTCGAACTCCAGGGCGGACATCAAGTACTGTTTGACGCAGCGCAGCAGGATCTCCTTGGAGCGGAAGTCCAGGTCGTAGTCGTGACTGGGCGCCGATGCCGAGGCGGCGTAGTTATCGAAGATGCAGGTGGACACCGCCTGGGGCACGCACTTCAGTCGCGACAGCAACAGCTTGGCCACAAGCTGGAGCAGCATCTGGTTGGCGAGGAGGCCCACCACCAGGTTCTTGAACGGTATCCGTATCACGAAGTTGTCCAGGTTCGAGTTAAAGCCATTGTTGAGGGGATAGAGCAGGAAGGAGTAGCTCCTGTCGTCCGACAGCTTGCACGATCCACTCGGCGTGGAGCCGGTCTGACCCTGGCCCTGGCCCTGACCCGGCTCCCTCTGATTGTCCGACAGGAAGACCTGCTGGGCCAGTGCGTAGATCCTGGACAGCTCCTCCAGGGTGCTGTCCCTGCGGGCTGCCACCTTGACGTTGGCACAGTCACCGTAGAAGCTGTTGGACTTCTCATGGAAGGCGAAGGAGAGCTGACGCAGCGGAGCAATCGTCACGGTGCAGGCTCTGTGGATGGCCGAGCAGGCTATCATCCACTGGGACTCGTTGAAGAGCATGCCCGTGGAGAGGATGACGTGCTTGAGGCAGGACACCGATATCCTGGCAATCGCCTCCTGCGACTGGGCGGCACACTCGATCAGTACGAGGAGCAGTTGCTTGAGTGCCAGCGTGGCCGAGCCGGAGATCTTGGTGGGTGACTCCATTAGGTTGCCAGCTCCTCCTGCCCCGGCCTTCTGCTGCTCCTCGGAACTGGCGGAACTGGAACTGCTATCGTACTGCTGCCCGTAGGCCGGATCCTGGCCATTCTGCAGATGATGCTGCTCCCGCTCTATCCTCTCCGTGACAAACTTCAGCTTGGAGTACAGCAAGTTATCCGCCGGATGAACGATCTGGGCCAGACGCGTCTTAGTTCCCGCCCCCAAGCGACGCTGCTCCGGCACTGATTTCTCGATGAACTCCACCACCAGATCCGTGGTCATGCAGCAGCAGTGCTTGAAGTTCTTCTCCACCAGCTGCCAGGAGGCGCCTGTCTTGTTGATGTACCTCAGCCAGTCCTGGATCATCGGAACCAGCAGGTGGTTGATGCAGTAGAACCCAAAATCAATGCCCGGACTGGCGAGGAGGTTCTTGAAGAGCTTGAAGATCGTCTGCAGGATGGGCGCCTGGTGGGAGTAGGGGCAGACAATCAGCGAGTTGGTGAGTCCGTCCAGGAGCAGGAACCACACCTTCAGCACACCCGACGGCTTGTCCATCTCGTCGATCTTCACAATGGTGTCCTTGTCGATATGTAGCGACCGATAGGAGATCATATACTGCTCATTCCGCGTCTGGAGATAGTCGTTTCCGAAGTACGTAAAGTTCTCCATGGAACTGGGGATGTTGGCATCGATTATGTGGGTATAGGATATGCCCTTGATCTTGTACGTCGAATGGAAGTTGGGGCACTTGGGCATGCTGTGCATGAATCCCAAAATACTGGAGCATCGCTCCAAAAATCGCAGCGTCTCGTGCAGGAAGTCCGTTGGCCGGAACGTGTTGTCCTCCTCTTGCTGATTGGATCCAGATCCGGCACTTCCACCTGGACAGGAGTTGTTATTGTTGTTGTTATTACCTCCGCCAGAGATCTCCAAGTAGGATAGCAAGCAGAGGATACAATCCAGCCCAGCATTGGCGAATACCAAAGTGTTATCCGAGTCCAGGAATACCCGGAAAATGTCGATGATGTTGCTCATGTTTAGCATCCGACTGCGGGCGTTCCTCAGGGTTCCAAACAGCGGCCTCCACCCGGAGCGGATTTCGGTGCGATGAGCCTCCACCACCTCGTACAGGCAGGCCACGATCTGGTCCTGCACATCCACGTCCGTGTCCATGCTGAGGAGGTTCTCGAATGGCTTCAGGAGGGCCTCGTTGAAGTGGAAATACGGCAGCTCCGATTGCTCCACTAGGAGAGCCGTGATGATGTCGTGGATATATTCAATGGCGCGCTTCGAGATCATCCTATCCCGATGACAGGCAGCCTGGAAAGTAGGATACACCATATGAGAAAATGGAACTCCCACAAACCCAAGCTTGTACTCACATCCATCAGATGCGGTCCAGTGATGGCCCAGACCTTGAGCACATGGAGCAGCGGTCGAGAGCTGCGGAAAACCTTGAGAGTCACATCGCCAATCCTGTGCAGGAGCAGGGACATGGGCAGCGAGTCCAGCTTCTTCCAGCCCTTGCTGGGCCACCAGATGCGGCTGCCTTTGCGCGCCACCTGGCTTTTGTAGAGTTGCTCCCGCGAGGCGCGGCACAGATGCTTCAGGAACTGGCACAACGACGGCAGACTGAGACGTTCGGCGGCGTCGCCAAAGAGGTTCTCCGCCTGGTGTGACAAGGCACAGAGCACCTTGGAGGTGTCGCTCTGGCTGAGTAGGACCGTCTCGTTGGTGCCGGAGTAGACCTTCAGGATGGAGGTGATGTTCGTGTTGGGACTCTGCATAGGTGCCTGCAGGAAGCTGTACACATCCACACTGGGTTTGGGAAACAGAGAATTAGAAACTATTCCAGAAAGTCAAAGCAGTCTGTGAGTCAAACCAGGTCTCATCATCATCGATGGGTATGGAGGAGAGATTGAGCTTGTCCTGGGCATTGCCGTTGCTCAGCTTCTCGCCAGTCTCCAGGTCGCGGCGGCTGCTTCCCGGCGAGGATCCCGATATGGATGGATTCTGCATGCTGAAGATTTCGTGCTCCAGTTGGCTGACATGACGGCACACGGCGAAGATGCTCGGCCAGCAGTCGGCGCTGTAGCTGCCCAGATTGAGGCCACCAGTGAGCACCACGTCCATGGACATGGCCTGGCTGGCGGAGATGCGGGGCCCGGTGGTCTGGCAGACATTGGAGGCCAGTAGATTCAGGATCTTACCGGCCAGGTGTTGGAGGTTGAGGTTGTTGCTCAAAGTGGCCGCCTAAAAAGAAGATAATCTCAATTAGTGAAATATTCCAGAACTGAAATCAAGGTTCTATCCACCGAATGGAGTCCATCCAGACACATGGCGTACAGCGCCTCGCCGTTGGACTTGTTCGCCTTGGCCTTCACCCGGAGTGTGCGTTTGGAGAGCGCCACCAGCTTGTTGGAAGCGGAGCTGGTCTGGAGATCACCCAAGCCGGAGCTCAGCACAATCACCATCGAGTCCCAGCAACAGGTGAGCAGCCGGCGGCACAGCTTCTTGGCAGCCTCCCGGCGTTTGTCGTGCTGCTGCTCCTCCTCCTTGTGCTTCACGGTGGCTGTCTGCAGGCGCTGCCACTCGGAGAGCATTTGGGTGGCACCCAATCCTCCAGCATCGCACAGCATATCGACCAGGGCGCACCGTGGCCCGATTCCGTCCAACTGCTGGCGCGACATGGCCTCCAGGACGTTGCACACGGTCACCGACTGGTAGAGTTCGCATAGCCATGGCGAGGAGAGGTAGACCAGCACTCCTGTGTTCTGCACCGAGGTCACGAACTGCTGCTCCGACATCGGCACCAGGATGTCCTTGTGGGCCATGCCCGAGGCCACCTGCTCGTAGTAGCCGGCCCGCATCAGCTGCAGGCTGAGCAGGAGCGAGGAATAAATGGCCAGGTAGATGCCATCGGCATTTATGGCCGTCAGGTTGTAATCGAAGTCCGAGAAGTTCATGCTGTTCTCCTGGCACACCGCCGATGCGAACTCTTGCATGGCCTCGTCGATCTCCACGCAGCTCCGAAGACGGAGCAGCTTTGGGACCAGGTCCTGTCGCAGGGCACGAGCGAAGTCCCTGGCATGCTGCCTATCATTGTCGCTGTCCGTCCGGATGGGCATCACCGGCGCCTCCAGGTGCGAGTACGGCCAGCGGTTCTCCACGCGCGAGGTCTCGTCACTGGAGCTGCTAGGATCATCGTCCTCGGGTCCTTCGGTGTCTCCCGAGCCGATGGAGGCCGCATCCTGCTCATGTGGTGGTTCACCTTCGCTCTCGGATCCCGACGAAGTCTCGAACACGTTCTGTCGGAACTCTACGATCGCATCTCGGTAGGGAGCCGGCAGCCGGGCCATGCTCTGGTAGGTCAGTGGCCCAGAGTAGTCCGCATCCTTGAGGAGCTCATGCCGTCCGTTCACCACCTGGACGATCTGGTCGCTGATCATCGACTCGGTCAGCTCTCCAGTGCAGAGCACCTGCAAGCTGTCCAGCAGAGCCACCATACACTCCACACTGGCCTGCAGGCTGGCCTCCGTGGCGCCACCTACTCCGCCGGTTCCGTAGGCGCACTCCTCCATGGCGTCCACCAAGCTATTATAGAAAAAGTTAATTTTTTTTTTTAATTTTAAAAATTCTTTAAAAAATCACTCACAGCCGGAAAAGGGCCATTTCATCGCTGCATCCTTGGGCTGTGTTCTTGTCCACATAGAGTATAACCGCCAGATCGATGAGGCGCTCCGGACTCTTGAAGATCTCGCGCACGCAGCGGAGGGGTTCTGTGCGGTTCTGTGGCGCCGGCAGAAGCAGCATCCGGTGGAAGAGGGCCTCCAGCATGGGACGCAGGGAGCCATGGGCACCAGCGATGCGCAGCAACTGGATGGCCGTGAGATAAACACAACGAGCCTGGGGACCGTCCAAGCCAGGACCCGTGAAGAAGCCGCGGGCTTCGTTCTCGATCATGTGGAGGGCGTCCCTGAAAGGATGGGGTTTGTAGACATCGTAGTTGGAATGTGGTTTAATGTGACTCACTTATAGGTAAACTTCTTGTCGAGATTGATCCTTCCGGGTGATCCCAGTGCCGCCGCCAGTGTGGGACAGAACTTCTGCCAGAGGAAGGAGGTAAAGTGCGGATTGGCATGGACGTTGCGGGGCAAGGCTGAGCTCAGGGTGAGGATGCACTCGGTTAGGTACAGGGAGCTGGGATTCTCGCTCTTCTTGTTCGGTGATGTGTTCACATTTGGCTCCACCAGGCGACTGCAGAGCCACTGCATCACCGGTATCACCTCGTTGTAGACGGCGGAGGCCTGGGTCTGGGTCATCAGGCCGGCGGGAGCTGTCTTCTTCACCTCCTCGGCCTCCTCGATGAGGAAGGCGCAGAAGGTGCGCAGGCACTGGGAGGCGGCAGCCAGTGAGGCAGCCTTAGTGGCCCTCGAGCCCATCTCCCAGCACTCGCCGCACCTGGAGAGGATTTCGATGAGCAGGCGTCCGTTGAGGGTGCAGGCCGGGGAACAGGCCATGGCCAGGAAGAGCCGTAGGACATTCACCACCGTGTCCTCGCTGCTAGTCGACGGGAGGATGCCGTTGGTGGCGCGGAGCAGCTGGGAGGGCAGCCATACGGAGTCATCCTCTGGCTCCAAGCCAATGTAGAAGCGCTCGTCCTTGATTACGCGCTATTCGGATGGAAAGAAAGGATACACATACATACATATCAAGAGGAAAACTTTACCGTTAGAAACTGGAAAGTAATTAAACATAAAAGTTTCATGTTTAATCATGTTTGGAATCAATAAAAAGGACTCAAAGGACTCTGGGGGAAATGCCAATAAAGGAAAGAGGAGAAAAAGAGGAAAAAAGAAATCAAAGCAACAATCACAGGATGTATCTCCCGTTTTTTTTTAGGAGCATTGGGACGTGTCCTGAGTGTGTCCTGAATACCGGATGGAATAAGGAACGAATTATTGATTACCATATTGTTAACCACTCATAAACAAAAGTCACTTCCGTCTCAGGGGATTCCCGTCAATTAGCCGACTCCCCCAATGGCCCATATAGCCATATGCCACATGCCACACGTTCCACATCGTAAATTCTATATGACTCTATTAGGGTGGTACTTAACAAAAATTATAAAATTATTTTTAAAATAAATAAAAATTATACATAAACTTAAAAATTATAAAAAAATATCCTTTAGAGTCTATAAAATTAAACCTTTAAATAAAAGTATCAACTAAGGTCCACCCTAATGTCCATATCCTTTGTCCACTGTATGCACATGGAATGATAAATCCGCTTTGTGCGCCGGAAGTTCCGGCCGGAAAATGTGTGCCCGTGGTTGTCGTCAAGCCATTGTTATGGCTCCACTACTCCCCCTCCAGCCCCCTCGTTCAGGACACTGCTGCTCCACCTCGATAATCGCCGTATCCGGAATGTGGGGGGCAACTTACATGGAGGCCATTCAGACCCATAGTGATGAACTTGGGTCGCTTGGTGTCCAGCGCCATCTGCAGGGCAGTGAAGCAAACGGAGCGCAGCTCATGGGACGGATCCCGATGGATGCCATGCTGGCGGTACAGTTTATCTGAAAGAGAGAGACACAACGGCCGGAATTAGGAACGATTAACGGTTATCGCATGGGAAAACAATTAACCCGCACCGGGCAATAGTCATAAAATCTGCCCAGATAAGAGGAATGAAAAAAAAATAAAAAAAAATGCGTATAACCAGTATTCTTTGTGCTTGAGGTCAAGGATACTTGGGGAAAAAGTTTCATAAATATTTTTCAGTGCAGGATGGCTGGCCATCCAAATGCCACAAATCGTTGCCTACATTTCTGCAGCGAAAATCAAAGAAAACAAAGAGAAGCTTAAGTTGTGTGGGAGTTGGCATGCCCTGCATTGAATGGAAGGATTATGGCCATTTGCATAATCCATATTAAGTCTGAAAAATGAAGATAAAGCGTAGAATAAATTAAACAAAAGAATAGTAGGAAGTAAAAAAGATTAACAGATATGTACTCTTTAGATTATTTTATATATCTTTATTGAAACAATGAAAATATTAATAAGAATTGAAAATATTAAATATTATTTTAATACTTGTTATAAAAATTGTCTCAATGGATGTACTCTATTCAAGAATGTGTAGGGTATCCTCACAAAGGAAATAGCAACTAACGGTAAACAACAAACATGGGCGAAAGCAACGGCAACAACAACAGAGCAATGAGAAAAGGAAGGAAGGAAGGAAATTGCGTTCTTGCATGCTCTCAATGTGCGTTGTTCTCATACTTTCTCTGACTTTCTGCCTCTTTTTTTCATGAGCACCGCAAAAATTCCTTTAAAGGGGGTTATCCTTTATAAAGAAAAAGTCTATAAATCAACATAAACTAAAGAACTCTTTATTTTTAAAGTTAATGAACATCATGAACCCCTTTTCGGCGTCCATGTCACGCCACTTTGACGCCTTCTCTCGCTCTCTCTCTTTCTTGCTCACCTGCACTTCCATATGTGGAGTGCTACTTACCGTAAGCTATTTGCGCCGTTTGCCGCAACGCATTGTGTTTGGTGCCCGTTGATTCTTTGATAATTAGCAGGAATAGGTCTTCCATATTGCAGGCTCCTACTTTCTACCGCTTTCTCTCTCTCTCTCTCTCCTGCAAGAGAGCGTGGTGTGTGCGTGCGTATGGGTGTCTGTTGCTCGCCAAAAAAAATTCCGCGCTTGTGGTTGTGGTAGAGCACCGTTACTTTTCTAGCTTCCCGTTGCCGCCTCAAACGGTTGTTGTAGGATTTGTTGTTGCGCCTTTGCACGCCATCGGTAACAACAACAACTCAATTAGCGCCAAAGTTGCTGCCGCCTGAAAAAAGGGAGTAAAATCAATAAAACCAAAAAACAAAAGCAACAAAACCAGTAACAGATGCGTTTTGGCAACGATGTTTACAGTTACCGCCATATGTAATCTCACTCACACACACCCATGCACATGTAAACGCACGCATATCAAACCCACGCCAGGAAGTTTCTATACATATACATGCATATGTATGGATGTACGTATGTATGTATTGGCGTCACGTCACTTCTTGCACTTTTGAAACTTTTTGCCATTGCAATTGTGCACCTTCGAAAAGTTCAAACAGTGTGTATCCGTTTTCCTTGAAAACTTTTCGCACATTAACAGGCGCACACTCACACAACCATACAACTCACACACAGTGCAGTGCAGGCGCTGCTGCAATAATGAATTTTTTAAAAACCTCCGTTTCCATATGTCACTTAAATTTTCACAAAAAAAAAAAACAACAATTCACGATAAACCCTTAAAGCCCTCTTTACCATTTCTAATTCGCATCAGAATCAGAACTTTGTTCGAAAGATCTCAACTCATAAGTGAACCACCACTTGTGGTATTTGCTTGCTTTTGGATGTTTTTCTTGTTTTTTTTTTTTTGTATTTTATTACGATGACGAGGTGCACTTGCCGTTAGCTGTGGATGCGACAAATGCTGTGGCAACAGCCGAACCGAAAGAAAGCACTTTCTCCGTTTCGTAGTACTGTTGGACATGTCTGCGCATGTCCCGCAGCCAGCTGTTCGATTATCCCGTCTATCGACAGCTGAAACTTAAAAAGCCAGGGCTGCATAACAAAAAGGACTAAACTATATACATTTTTACAAAAACTTTTTAGGAAAACCAATCTTTAAAGTTGACACAATAGTTCAATGTATTCCAATATTAATAAAAAAATATATATGTTTATAACTACATATAAATTTTAAAGTATTTATGGAATATATATCATTGTTTTCTTAATAGTTAATATAATATAACAAAATATCAACTTTTATTATAAACTAAGAGATATTGATTCGTTTCCATAGTTATTTTGCAGCCCTGGTAATCCAAGGAGCTGCAAGGATTTATGTGATTGATGGCTCGATAAATCAATAAATACAAATGATTGCCATTTAAAATTGTGGTTTATACAAGTAACAAATGACCACATATGTATCTTGGACACCCCCCACGTGCCATTGACATTTGTCCGGATAATGGTTCTTGAGTTTCTTACAAACATATCGGTGGAGGACATTGTGCCTGGAACCACATTTCCACAGGTGGTTTAGGTTTTGGTCTTAACTGCACAGAGACTGCGCATCTTGGGTTGTGTTTTAAATGCCATTAATTATATTTCGCATTGATTTAAATAGTTTAACTGACATAGTAAAATTAAGGGAAAAAATAATAAACAAGGTTCGGTTGCATATCAAAAAACCATTCTTTGCTCTCATGACATTGAAGACTAAAAAGTGCATGTGAAGATTCCAGTCCTAATTCCTATTTCACGGGCTTTGACTTCCAAAGACCGTCATTCAGGAAGTGGTACGTCTCGATGCCGATGCCCTTGTTCTTCGCCAGGCTATAAAGGTTTTAAAAAATTAATTAAATAAAATCGAAAATCTACAATGACATTGCAACTTTTTATATAAAAAAATAGGATTACTTACATTTCTTCTGTGGACAACGTGAGCAAGCCAATGGCCAAGGCATGCTCCTTGCCCTCCGCCATAATGGCCACCACAGTGTTCTTCTCCGCCGGAGTCATACACGCACCCGGCGACGTAAGACCCGGACACATAACGTTCGCACCACTGAGAACAAAGCGGATGGCGCCCTTGTCCACCTGCTGCATGGTCACAAAATAGGGGAATTTGTGCAGCAGGCGCAGAGTGGGCATCCAGGGACCATCACGATGGCGGAAGAACACCTGCTCGCCGGCTCCGTTCAACAAGAGCTCGATATGGTCATGGCTGGGAAGGAGGGAGTGTATTGCACAAGTATACTTAAGTAATGGCCATTATCCTTACCACTTTGCAATGCGGTAAGAGTCCTTCTTGGGCAGGATTAGGTCGATGTGTGTCTCTAGCTTCGGGTATGCCTCCAGTAGCTTCACACGAATGCCTTTCTGCACCGAAGACTTCAGCTGCTGAATGGACGAAATGCTGTCCTTCTCCTCGAACCTGAGAATGGATGTTTCTTCATTAGTTTCTTTAATATTAAATGCTTTGTAGTCCCGATCCCTGGAATACGTACTTTTTGAACATTTTCGTAAAAGATTCTTTGCGAATTTGGCAGCTGATGCAGATGAATGTGGACAAGCCGCAGAGTGACCAGAGGATAGGAAAGAACTTTCCCACAAAAAATGGGCAGTTATCGTTTTTTCCGATTTTGTTTTTAGGGTTTCCAAGTATTGAGTTATTTAAATTATAATTATATTTAAATTACTCATATAAATTCATGAATTATACACTTACATTTTTATTTTTAAAGTGCTAATATATTTTTATTCTGCAAGATAAATAAATTAAGTTAAAATATTTTCACATTCAAGATCTTAGCTCAATAAAATACACACCAGAGATTTATTTTATTTTTAAGATAAAAATTGAACTACAACAAATACAATCATATCAAATCAATGAAAGATTACACAGAACCATGTATCATCATTACCGCTTAAAATCTATCCTGGTAACACTATATATACATCCATCTTTATCTGCTTTGTTAAAAGATGATTGCTCTCCTTGTCTAATTCGGAATATGCCTTAAAAATATGTTAAAAATTATATCTAGCTTTGTGTTTTATTTGTTTATTGTTTAAAAATATTAAAATAGATTAATAAACAAATATTTTGTCCAAAAATTCTATTTGAAATGTGGTTCATCTAAATAATGAATCTCACAACAATATACATTTTTGAAAGAAATTTGAATGAAAAGTTTACAGAATAAAATTTATTCAAATTAATAATATAAAGAGCGTTATAAATGTATTTAAAAATAAAACATAAAAATATATTTAAATTAAGAGACATGTTTAGAATTTATTCTAATTTATTTAGTTTAAATTTAGTTTCTACTATATAAAATTTAGAAAACTATCGTTATCACCCAACGACCACGTATACGGTCACACTGATCACAACACCTTTGAAAGACGCTTCAGCCGTTTGACATTATCGTTCTTCAAACATCGGCTTCATTTTCAATCAGAAAATTGCCAGATCTGTGTTTTGTATATATATTTTTTATACCAATTGAACGCATGTAAATAATAAAAAAAAACTTGATCAACAAATCAAACCGAAGACATGAGCGAAATTATTGCGGAACAAGTACAGGAGGAGGTGGCGTCTTTGCCTTCGCCCCCGGACCCAGATCCGGTCTCACCTTCGGTCTCGTCTTCATCTTCGACATCGACTGTCTTAGATGGTAAGTTATGCCAAATATCTACAAAAGAAATCTTATGGTTGAGTTAAAATATTGTCTGTAGACAGTGAAGGCGAAATTCCATCACCACATGATATTTTGACTGAATTTGTGACTTCTATGGATTCGGGAGCGATGCGTTCCGAGCTGGCAGATGATTGCATTTTTCAATTCTTCGGACGTCATGTGCGCGGCGCCACTTCCATCATGGGCTATGTACGCAGCCAGCTGTTAGGAATTTTCCATCACGAGAGATTCGTAAACACACAGATTGTGTCCCAGGCCCATGAGCTGATACTTAAGGAGACTTTTGGTCGTTCATTTGATGCGGTGCGCCGTCGCATTTACGAGCAGAAGGAACAAGACCGTGCCACCACTCTACACTTACGTGCAGAAAGTGATGACGAGGAGGTGCCCAGCAGCAATCCCATTAACGTTCAATTGGTCACCCCACCACGTGCCTCCAGCGTATCCATGGATCAGCTTACGTTCATAGAGGCATGCGGCGTCCTCAAAAGACTGGAAAAGGGGACCTTCAGTGGGGGAATTATTCGTGGTGACCGGGTGCCCTTGCATCTGACCCTTGGCTATCGTCTTACCCCGTTCGTCTTCCAAAATCGTCGTATTATTGAGATCTGTTTGGCGGTTTACGAAAAGTATCCCTTAAAGCTGAATCGATCGACGTTGGAGCCAATGCCGGGGGTGGAGGAGATTTTCGGTGTAAGACGCCAGCGCAGCAATTCATTTACTAGTGCCACCTCCGAGACCGATGACGAGGACGAGGTAGTGCCTCAGGCCAGGGTGCCTCAGGGTCTCAGTGCCTGTCGTATTCTGTTTGCAAAAGGCTCTGACAAGGAAACTGATGAGGAGGATGATGAGGACGATGATCCCGCCCTGCTTGAAGACTCCCTGCACTCCCAGCCAGATCAGTCACTCGAAGAGGATGAAGAGGAGCCGGAACATCAAGGGGAGGAGCAACTGCAGCCGCAGCCAGAACCGAACACGGAACAAACTGAAGAGACCCCAGCATCATCAACATCAACCACCCAAGAGGATCCAAATGCCGTGGTGGCCACCACTTCAGCATACAATCCTGAAGAGGAAAAGTCTAGTATTTGCAGCCTGACACCACGCAAGCGCCCCCAAAGCACCAGCAATGTGTGCGAAGTTGAGCCAAAGCGCGGATCTATGTGCACTCCTCTGCGCACTCGCATGCGTTTCTAGATCGTTTGATCCGTTCCCATACCCAATACCCATTCATACCATATAAGTTTCCCACATCCCGACCAAATCCCAGTAGAAAATTGTTATTAAGGGTCGTGCATATCGAAGACCCCTGGAAATTTTTGGAATGTTACAAAACAAATAGGACGTTATTCGGGTGTTTCAAAATTGTCACCTGCAATTGAAGACTGAAATGCCCCGAACGGGGCGTAGGCTAGTCGCCAAATATGTATTCTATTTACATAAAACAATTAATTTTACACATATGTTATAGTTCGATGTTGGTGCAAATCCGTATCTTTTGCATATTGCAAAACAAACAAATTATGATATAGTGCATCAGGTATCCCACAATGGGGATATCTATCTATTAACGATTTGCACATTTGGACATTTAAATATCTAAAGACAATAATGAATTGTTATACAAATCATGACATATACCAGTTATATATTTGATATTGAAAATTCATTGCGTACAACAAATTACTGTTAATTAAAAAAAAATTTAACCAAAAATATATATATTTATTTATTTTTTTTTTAAATAAGGAAGGGTATTTATAGAGTTATGGGAAATACTTTATTCAAAATAGATTTAAAATGCTGACAAAGAGCTGGACATCTTGAAATTGGATTCCTTGTTGGCTAAACAGAGAGAAATATTTAACTATTTGTAATATAAATAAATATTTTATAGAAAATTAAATTAAACGTTTATCAAAACTTTTGATTAAAACACAATTGTATATTTTTTAGAGTTAATAAATAAAAGTAAGTCCTTTTTCCAGTGTAAAGCTTATATATTAAAGCTTTTTAAGGAATTATATTTCGACGACTGGCCCAGTCTGATTTGAAACTTTAAACAACGCGCTGCTTTTGGTCGCATTATTTATATTTTTTGTTTCTTTCTTAAAAATGTCTGAATTAATTTTAACTGAAATTAGTGATGGCATTAGAAACCAAATATTGAATGCCAATTTAGTTAAAATTTCGAATGATATAGCTTGCATTAAAATCCTTTTAATCATATTGGTTGTGGTGTCTGTTCTGGAAATGATTGTTAAATTTTATGTGACTTACAAGAGGAGTAAAAATCCGAAGATATTTCATAAAATTGATAAAGACCCACCTTCGCTGGCCCAAAGGCTAATGATGGAGAAATCGGATGAGCCAGAAAATGATGATTATATTCAACCAGAATAGTTTTAAAATTTAAAAAATTGGAACTATTATCTATTTACACTTAAAAAATATTTCAAATTAAACATATAAGAAAAATATATAAAAACCATGTTAAATAATTTTATTATTACTTTTTCCATAAGACACAATTGTACATTTTTAGAATAAATAAATAAATTAAAGTCAATTATCCTTTTTCCAGTGTATTGCCTACAATTTAAAGCTTTTTGAGGAATTATTTTCCGACGAGTCCGACAGTCTGAATTGAAACTTCAAGCAACGCGTTGTTATATAGGGTTTTGTCAAGTTATTCCTATATTTTTTAATTAAAAAAAAGCTTATAAAAATCATAATGATGACTGAAATTGATATAGACTTTAGAAACAGAATCTTAAATGAAAATTTAGATCAAATTTCGTCTGATTTAGTTCGCATTAGAATCCTTTTAATCATTTTGGTTGTGGTTTGTGGCCTTGAAATGATTCTTAAATTTTACGGAAATTACAAAAAAAGTACAAATCCAAAGTTTTTGGATGAAATTAAAAAACAAAACGAACCGCCTTCTTTGAGCCAAAGACTTATGATGGAGAAATCAGAGGAACCAGCCCACGAAGACTATATTCAACCAGATACGCTTGATTTAAATAATATATAATATTATATAATATAATATAATTACACAAATCGATTTAATATAAAACAAAAATGTTGATTCCGCGGATTTTGATGCCATCATTAATCAGAAATTACAAAAAAAGTCTCCTTTTCTTTTGCGCATTGAATTTCGAAGACGAAACTTTTCCACAAACGTATAATCTCAGATTTATGCAAGTTCGCAGTTTGCCCGGAACCTCGCTATAAAACGGTGTGTATACCTTTTAATAAATATTTAAAAAAAATTATAATAAAGTCTCTTATATTATTTAGTTAATTGATAAAAATATGCTGAGCCCTTCCAAGGAAACGGTGGAAAAAATTACAAATGGTTTTTCCATAATTCTGTATGTGATGTGCCTCTGGGTCTTATTGATTATCATAAGTTTCGTTGTCAAGGCCTATGAGATTCTCAAAAAGATGCGGAAAATGCAAAAAGAAGGAACCAAACCAGAGAAAACAATCAAATCAAAGGAAAACCCTCAAGCCAGTGCTACCAATTAAGAAAATTTTCAATTGAAACTAAATATATTTGGTTAGAAAATAAATAGATTAGCCAAGACACAAATCATTTCAAGGTTAGGGTCTTGGCTTTTAATGTTTCTTAAAATACTGTTCCTATTGATTTTTATGGCAAGGATTATATTTAAGTGGGAACAGACTTTATAAATCGATTTTTTTAATAAAATTATAATAAATATAGTTTTTAAATAATACATTTTTGTACGGAACTATTATAATAACCTTATTTAATTAAAAAAATATAAATCTTTGTAAGATATACCCCAAAAAATATATCAGAGCTCTCTTGGACCATAAATCTTTAGCCCACTAAGATCACCTGATATATTGGATATTGGAACGTTGATTTCTATGGATGGACCTTGATCCGGAGCTTCATGAATAATGCCTGCCACCTATGTTCTTCATATAGCCCCGATAATACCGGCAGAGATCAGACACAAAGAACCTAATAAATCGCTGTCTATTTCCATCCTATATAGAGACAAGAGAGTCTCTCTATAGAAGGAAAATCCATTTGATTACAAATGTATGAATGGGCAGGAAAATGGCATAGTAAGTGGTTCAGGGTGGTGTTGTTTTTTTTTTTTTGGATGGTGGGTGGTTTGGGCATTAAGACATCAAATAGACAACAAAGGGCGAAATGGAGGAGGACCTGGCGAAACCCTGACAGCAGTTCGAATCGTTAAGCTAGCCAAGTGGAAAAGGCAGACCAGAGACCCAGAGAGATACCCAATATGGGAATCTGGCAGAAACCCAACATAACCCCCGACTCCACCTGCTAGATGGTCTGCTCTCTGGTGCTTGAAATTAGATTTCTGTTCCTGCGCCGTTGGCCGGAATTCGTTACGAGGTTTACGGCACACGCTCCTCATTTAGACCCCAACTCCAATAGAAAGCCCCAAAAAATTATACACTTGAAAAAAATATAAAAACAATATATAAACTTAAAGAACTATATATTTTTTAAGCTAAGAAAACGTATAGATTTAAAAAAAAACTTTTAGCATCTTTTTAGTAACTCTATTTTCTTGCAGTGTCTTTTGAGAACAGAGCTGTTCTAAGCCTGGCAAATCCTTGGGTTAGCTTCTTGTGATTTATCTTTCAAGTTGCAACCAAAGGGGGAGGCGCATCCCCCATATGTCAGTGCCCACCTAAAAGGGGGATAGCCAGGGCCGGGCGCCAAAGGTGGAGAATCAATGTTTATGAGCGGATTAAGTTTTTGTCTTCGAAACAAATTCCATTTGATTTTAATGAGCCCAGAGATTACATTCAACAGAGAAAGGGAGAAACTAAATTTGAAACTCAAATTGTTGAATGAAAAATGTCTTTTTAGGTTTTCTCTTTTTTTTTAGTTTTTTTTTTCTTAATTGAAAAATGTCGCCACACAGGCAGACAATTTGACAATCCATCAGGAATATATAGAATATATATAACCCCCCACTACTCGATCTGATTCGGAACCACTTAGTGGAGCATTTTCTAATTTATGCTGCCAGCGTTGCCGCCTTGTTCTCAATTAGTTGCAACTGCAACAAGCAACGCGCAACATTCGAGGCGGCTGTTTGCCCCAGGGACCTGATGGTGGAGAGTGGGGCGAGTGGCGCGACGTCTCCATTTACAGTTATAGAAGACAAAACCGAAAACTATTCGTCTAGCATTACACGATACTTAACCGCCGATTATTTATGTCCCTGTCATCGCCTCTCAGCTGCTCCTCCATCGTCCCCACTCCCTCCTCTCAAAACATGCAAAATTGTATCTGTAGGGGGGTGGGTGGCTGTTATAATTTTGGTTAATTGAAACCTGTTGTAAATCACAAATCATATTGACTGACGCAGCGCCCTCTCCCCCCTAAAGCGAAACAGATACTGAAAATGCAGCAGATGTCGTCGGTTTTTCATATTTTCTTTCTTTATTTTGGTGGTGGGGGGCATTCTTTCAGCGAAGAAAGCTTCTTGAAGACAGCTGTCGGTGGTGGAGAGTGGGGGAAGAATTTTAGGAGGAGGCGGAGAGGAGGCTCATAGGGAACTTTGTGAAAATTTTTTAAAATATACAGAACAAAGTTCTTATCAAAAATTGGATGAGAATTGTTCAAAATACAGCCACCGGTCTATAAGAACTGTAAGGATATCTGGTTTTTTAGGGGTTCTACCAGAAAAATAATTTACTTTTTTGAAATTCCATAAAAAAAGAAAAAAAATTAATTTAAAAAATAGCGCCCTCCTCCTCGATTCTCAAAGGTTGCACTCAAGCAAGCGCCGAAATATTATTTATTTTGTTTATTATTTATGCTGTTTTTTAATTTAAATTGAAATAATATGTTTGCTGTTGTAATAACGATGTTGCAATGTTAATTCTTTTATGCTATTCCTCTTAAAAATCGGGTAAAAATTATAAAGATATAGGCATTGTTTTCGGTCATATGGGAGTAAGTTTTTTTTTTTATGAATCCCCTGCTCCTTTTTGAACCTTCAACCCCATCGCTGAGCCATGTTAACGCATGAAAACCTCATCAAGAATCCAAAAGCTATTCCAGGTCATAAATTTTGCCCTCAAACGGAATTTTAAGTCGATTTCGGTTGATTACTTCATTTTGGGGAAGTGAAATGCAACAGACTAATGGTGAAAATATTGCCATTGATTTTGCGACAAGTGGATTCTGCCCTTCGAATCATTGTTGTCCTTTAATTTTTTTTTGCGCATTTGTTGTCAGAGCATTAAGCCAGCCCTAGTGTATTTGTTAATTACACAGAGAGAAAAGTTTAGAGTGGAATTTTTAAAGAGATTGGAAGCATAAAACTATGAAAGAAAGACACTTCTTGAACTTCAGAAACTTCATAATTTGTAATAAAATTTTTTGAAAAACTCTATTTCTTTTTGTATGTTTTTTTCTAAGTGCAGAGTCCTATGTCCTTTGTCCTTTGCCTCAATGGCCATTTCCGATTGTCGAGGGTGTCATTTGGTAATTGTTACAAGCTGCCGCATATTTGGACAAGCAACTCGCAGGACTCGAAAACAAACAAATGACTCTCGAGGAGTCGAGATGTGATGTTGAAGTGGTGAGGATATTGCGAGGATTTTGTTATAAGGATTGGATCAACCCTCATGAATGGGTGATGCTGCTGCTGGTGGTAGTGGTGGTAGCTCTCATTTGTAAACGGATACGGCTATGGGAATTACAGGAGTTGAGGATACAGGACCCCAGAACAAATGTCATTAGTTTACAGTTGTCTGATTTCCATCCGAGCAGCTAACAAATGTTGTGATCGATGATGACATCTCCATTCGAGGATACTAACCAGTGATTATGATGTTTTTGCAATGTCCTTACAATGTATATCCTTGAAATTATTACAACATATGGGCAGCTAAGAAATAATAGAAATTTATTGAACTTGGATGATAGTTAGGGTTTAGTTTTAGATATTTTAGGAGGACTTTTTATCCTCTTTTTTTGGTCTCCAATCCTTCATCTTTTCCCCCAAAAATTAATAAATTAAAGCCCAATTAAAAAATGAGACCCCCCATCTAATAAAAAAAAGAACAAAAACAAAACTCCTATTTTGGGAGTGACAATTCCCAGACAACTAATTAATGTCAACCGTCTGGGAATGCCTCAGATGGAGACCTAGTCCTGTTCGGTAACCCCAAGGACCTCGAACTGAATTAGGAACGATGCCAGTCGTAACTCAAAAAGCACTTAACCCATAAAAGTGAAATAATTCGTTGGAATAACAAACGCACTTAACAAATTACAGATGTGAAAATTTCATTTTCAGTGTCCTTCCTGTCCTGCCTTCCTTTCTTGCCTCTTTTTTTTCGAAGGGGGGGATTCCATTTAGAAGGGGATGATTCTCCCCCATGAAATAACCCACACACCCGCACCCACACTCTGGTCTTTGCATTCCACAAATTAGAAAATGATTAATGGACTCAACCGGTTGCACAGCACATTCGGGATTCCATCCACTCGACGCTGACGGTGACGGTGGCGCCGTCGTGGTCGCATCCTTGCCACCAGCCACCAGTCACCAGATACCAAAAATACCAGACAGGATGAAAATCCAGGAACAGGAGCAGGAGCTGGAGCTGGAGCAGGAGATCCCTTTGCGTTCAGTGCGTCTGGCACACTTCAGCATAAAATAGCACTCGAGAGAATCAAAAGTCTACACTGAGAACAAGGTTTTGTGGATGTTTTATTATTCATAAAAATATTTAAACTTTAGCTTTTAAAATTAATCTTTTAAAACAAAATAATTATTTCACATAGTTTCAAGAATTTTAATTTTTAATACAAATTTTTTTCAGTGCCAAGGACACCCTACTGTGTGTTGTCCTGTTGCCGCAGGAGTCGCGTTAAAATCACTCTTCCGTTTCGGAAGCAGTGGCTGCTGGTTGCGGGGGCGGGGTCCTCTCCCGGGAGGGGTGTGTTTGTTGTCATTTATTGCTGTTGTGTCCTGGCCACCCCCACTGCCTCCTCCTTCCACTGCCACTGTGTGTGTGATTTTTTTTTCTGGGGTCACGCTTTGCTCTTTTGATCACTCACCCCCGCCCCGCCCTACTACTTCCCATTACTGCCAACCCCCCAACCCCCACCCCTAATTTGGTCCTTGCATCATCCACTCATCCGGCCTGTCCATGAATCAAATTACACTTTAAATCCTTGATTTTAATCTGAAGGGGCTGACAAATGGATTTCTGTGTCAATTCCTCCGACAAAAGGGCTAAGAAATTGAATTTTGCATTTGGCGACGGGGGTGAAAGGATGCCCCGCAGGAAGCTGAAGGACATAACCAGGAAGGAAGCAGGAAACAATCTGTGGGCGTTGGCTCTGCGGGGCGGCTTTTTAATCTCTGATTGGATTTCCTATTCGTGTTGATTTTTATGAGGTTGCGCATTTTCCGACACTTTTCAGCTCCCTCTGTTGTTTATTCCCAATTAGCACTCGCTGCCTTAAATATTTAAATATTTCACACCTTCGAGGGCTAAAATATATAAAAAAAAGATATGAAATGAGGGTGCATTTGATGTTTTTTTAAAGGATTTCTAAAGGTTGCTCTTTTCCCCTTGAAAAAGCCCCATTTTTGATTTTTCGCATTTTTCCCTCTTCCGATAGTCATAGCTCCTACAATTCAAGGCCGATCGGGAAAAGGCATACGTTTCTGTGATCAGGGTTCCCAGAAGCCCAGGGTTCTTCATTTAAATACATGCTGAAATATCGTTTTCAATTTTTTCGAATTTTTCCCTTCAAAAATGCCCATTTTTGATTTTTCGCATTTTTCCCCCTTCCGATAGTCATAGCTTCTCCAATCCAAGACCGATCGGGAAAAGGCATA
This sequence comes from Drosophila bipectinata, assembly GCF_030179905.1. Taxonomy (NCBI): domain Eukaryota; kingdom Metazoa; phylum Arthropoda; class Insecta; order Diptera; family Drosophilidae; genus Drosophila; species Drosophila bipectinata. The sequence goes on along the minus strand of NC_091734.1, from coordinate 4,395,856 downwards.
CTTTTCTGTGATCAGGGTTGCTAGAAGCTAATTTCCTCATTTAAATTCATGCTGAAATATCGTTTTCAATTTTTTCGAATTTTTTCAAGGGGTCCCCCTTCAAAAATCCCCATTTTTGATTTTTCGCATTTTTCCCTCTTCCGATAGTCATAGCTCCTACAATTCAAGACCGATCGGGAAAAGGCATACCTTTCTGTGATCAGGGTTCAAAAAAGCTAATTTCCTCATTTAAATTCATGCTGAAATATCGTTTTTAATTTTTTCGAATTTTTTCAAGGGGTTTCCCCTGAAAAATCCCCATTTTTGATTTTTCGCATTTTTCCCCCTTCCGATAGTCATAGCTTCTCCAGTTCAAAACCGATCGGGAAAAGGCATACCTTTCTATGATCAGGGTTCCCAGAAGCTAATTTCCTCATTTAAATTCATGCTGAAATATCGTTTTTAATTTTTTCGAATTTTTTCAAGGGGTTTCCCCTGAAAAATCCCCATTTTTGATTTTTCGCATTTTTCCCCCTTCCGATAGTCATAGCTTCTCCAGTTCAAAACCGATCGGGAAAAGGCATACCTTTCTATGATCAGGGTTCCCAGAAGCTAATTTCCTCATTTAAATTCATGCTGAAATATCGTTTTCAATTTTTTCGAATTTTTTCAAGGGGTCCCCCTTCAAAAATCCCCATTTTTGATTTTTCGCATTTTTCCCCCTTCCGATAGTCATAGCTTCTCCAATTCAAGACCGATCGGGAAAAGGCATACTTTTCTGTGATCAGGGTTCCCAGAAGCTAATTTCCTCATTTAAATTCATGCTGAAATATCGTTTTCAATTTTTTCGAATTTTTTCAAGGGGTCCCCCTTCAAAAATCCCCATTTTTGATTTTTCGCATTTTTCCCTCTTCCGATAGTCATAGCTCCTACAATTCAAGACCGATCGGGAAAAGGCATACCTTTCTGTGATCAGGGTTCAAAAAAGCTAATTTCCTCATTTAAATTCATGCTGAAATATCGTTTTTAATTTTTTCGAATTTTTTCAAGGGGTTTCCCCTGAAAAATCCCCATTTTTGATTTTTCGCATTTTTCCCCCTTCCGATAGTCATAGCTTCTCCAGTTCAAAACCGATCGGGAAAAGGCATACCTTTCTATGATCAGGGTTCCCAGAAGCTAATTTCCTCATTTAAATTCATGCTGAAATATCGTTTTCAATTTTTTCGAATTTTTTCAAGGGGTCCCCCTTCAAAAATCCCCATTTTTGATTTTTCGCATTTTTCCCTCTTCCGATAGTCATAGCTCCTTCAATTGAAGACCGATCGGGAAAAGGCATACCTTTTTATGATCAGGGTTCCCAGAAGCTAATTTCCTCATTTATATTCATGCTGAAATATCGTTTTCAATTTTTTCGAATTTTTTCAAGGGGTCCCCCTTCAAAAATCCCCATTTTTGATTTTTCGCATTTTTCCCTCTTCCGATAGTCATAGCTCTTTCAATTGAAGACCGATCTGGAAAAGGCATACCTTTCTGTGATCAGGGTTCAGAGAAGCTAATTTCCTCATTTAAATACATGCTGAAATATCGTTTTCAATTTTATCGAAATTTTCTAAGGGGTTCCCCACTTTTGAAATTTTTCTTTCAATCGTTTTCCTCTAAGGTTGATCCCACCGAAAAAGGGTATGCACCTTTGTGATGGGAGATTCAAGTGTTCAAAAAGGAATCCTACTTATTTCGTGGGCGCTTGTTAATTAGTAAAGGCTGTCACCCATAAAAAATAAAACAAAAAACCCAAAACACACAAAAATAATAAAAAATTAACTCAAAGATACACACGACTTGGCCAAATGGACAGTGTCATAAAAATTTATAATAACAATATTTCAATGTCGCAGCGGGACATTATTGTTGCCATGTTAACGCTTATTTTTTTGTTTACATTTTTATAATTTTCAACTTCTATGTTGTTGTTGTTGTTGCTGTTGGCTGCCGGCTTAAAAAGCCAAAACCTTTGAAAATTCAAACACAAAAAACTAAAAGAAGAGCAGAAAAAAAAACTGAAGAGCAGACAAAAGGAATTTCGCGGTATTTTCACGCTTCATGCAACAGCCACACAAAAAATCAGGCTCAGAATCAGGATCAGGATCAGAAATGGTCTCTGGTTGGGTTTTAGGTTTCATTCAATGGAATCCTTCTTACAGTCCTCCCCCCTCGAGCCCCCTCTATGGGCGGCAACTGAGGATTAAAATGATAACGAGACTTTGGCGGCATGCAACTGCCAGCTTTTGTTTTTTTGCACTGAAAAATAAAATTCATTATTTTAATAATATGATGATATTTAAAAAAAATCATGCATAAACTAGAGAATCTATTTCTATAATTAGAAAAAGAAACAGGTTTTTCTTTCATATATTTTTTTAAATCCTATCTTGAACTTACCTTTTATTTTCTTTCAGTGTTTTGTGAAAACCTTCCTTTGTTCTTCTTCTTAACCCTTTTAGCACACACACCTGCCTTGATTCTTTTACTTTTTTCTTAAAATCTTTTTTTTTTCTTTTATTTTTTAACTTCAATTCCGTTTTTACGCTTGAATTTTTTGGGACTGTTTCAATTTAGTCTTAAAAGGAGCTTGTTTGTAATCGCATCAGGCTCCAAAAAATTCACAAAAAATGTTCAATGAAGTGTATAATATTATACATATTTTAAAAAATAATTTGTTGAAAAATTTATATGACAAGGCTAAAAAGAAAATAAATAAATATATAAATATATAAATCATATAGAAAAAATATTTTTGAATCTAAACTAAAATTTTAGGACCCTTTTCCTTCGTTTAATTATCATTTTCTTGTTATTTTAATATTAAAATCTTAAATACCTTATAAAATATATAAACCTTTACCAATTTATTGATTGTTTTGGTTAATTAAAATGCTTCTATTCGAGGCCATCTCCCCAGGTGATCTCTGGATTTCAATTACTCCCACTTTAATGGCTCTCAAGACCCTGGACATACTACCGACCACCCATTCTCCATGAAACTTTAACGATCACAAAAATAAACAAACAAAAAAAAAAAAGCTAAAAAATAAAAGTAAAATGAAAACAAAAGACAGAAAAAAGAGAAAAACACAGAACCGGGAGAATGTTGGCCAACAACTCAATTTGGTTTAGGATTTTATGGCTTCATCTGTGCCAGGGCATCATCATTGAGTTTATGGCGTATAATTAAAAGTTTATGGTTAACGCCAATAGACCCCGATCATGAGATCGGCCCCCCTTTTGGCATTCGATGGCGCCCCCCCTTCAGGGGCTCATAAAATCTGGCATTAAATCTGCGAGGCATCTTCTTGGCCCAACTAAGACAAAAGCCAAAAGAGTCACTAACCATGTGGCAACTGTGACTAAAAACTGATATAAAGATTATCTTTATGGATCGTGTTGCCGTTTAGTTTAATTTCCTACCCCTCAACCATCTCTTCCTTAAATACCATACGTTTCGATTCGATACGATTCGATTTTATTCGATTCAAAGCAATTCGATCCAATATGATCATCGGTGGAACGTTCCTCATGCCGCCGTAGGGGTTCTTTAATACACTGGGGGGAATTAAGGGGTAATACTTGAAATATAGGCTAAGAAAATATTACAAACATCGAAAAATGTTTACAGGTTTTTATCTTATAATATTTTTAAACACAAGTTTTAGAGAAACTTACAAAAATACAAAGTTATAATATTTTTAGTAAATTGATTAGAGGTATTATTGTTTTTTTACTTCTTAAGTATGATTTTTGTATGAAAATTTATTTTTACAATTTTTAAAGACCTAATATTTGAAATTTCATATTTTTAAAATCACCACAAACTTTTCCCCAAGTGTAAGAACTGTGTTTTGTGTAATAAAATCTGCATAAATCATCACCGGATTGGACTCTTTGGCGATCGGTCCGTGACCTCTTTCCAACCCGGGCCAAAAACTCTAGAGAAAAGGGGGGGATAGCAGAGGGATAAAAGGTAAAGGGGCGTGGCTAATGAGGGCGTTGCCAATATGTCAATTTAAGCGCCCCAGTAATAAGTCGGCAGTCCGTTCCGCTGATCCCCAAAAAACATTCGTTTATGATAAATGAGTCGCGCGTGCCCCAAAAAAACTTGTTTTTTTGTTTTTGTTTGTTTTGTTTTTTTTTTATTATTTTAAGCCGGGGTCAGTTGGTCAGCTACCTGTATTTAGTGATCGACTTTTGGCCAGGTGCTATTTTGAAACATTACCAAAAACACCATCAATTATGGCCACAATTGATTTTCTACTACTTTGATGGATTACAGTCCAGATCGTAGATCGTAATTCCCACATTAGGTTAGTCCTTGACATGTAATGGATCTCACTATCTTTAGATCCTAGAGATATTCCCCCTGTTTTCTTTGCAGAATTTTTATACTGCCCCATTCATCAGGGCATTTCCGCTTTTAATTATTGCCACGTCGCGTTTGCCGCTGGAATGACATGCAACCAAATTGCCGGCGATAAATTTTGTCCACATTTCAGCACAGCCAGGAATTGAAAAAGAAACAAAAATTACAACTCAAGAATATATAGATATATGCGTAAAAATAAGATGCTTACAGTGGGAGGGAAATGTTTTGGTAGCTTTAAAAAAATCTATAAAATAAAATATGGAAATTAGATTGATTTATTATGAGTGGCGTGTAAAGCCCCAATAACCAAAAAAAAAAAACCATTAGAAGCTCGGTTTCATTATTTTTTCCTTACAAAACCTAACATCATTGTTTCCCCCATAATTAAAAACCCCTGTCCATATACCTACCAGAGTCACTGTGCCCACGAAGCGACGCCTGGATTGCCAATTACATGCAACTTAACATAATTATTTGTCACCAGCCGGCTAAGAAATGAGCCTTAGCCCAGATGGGTGGGGAGGGCAGAGACAGAGACAGAGCCAGAGGGAAAGCCAGAGGCAAGACCATGAGGCGGACTGGAATGCTGGCAGCAATTGGCGCGGCAACAAATTGCTGGAATAATTACGCACACATTTACAGATTGATTCGTTCAAGACGGCAAAGTTGCACAAAAAACCATAAAAAAAAGTGCACAAAAACAGAACAGAAATGTTTATAAAAAAAAGGTAATAAAAAAAAGGATTGACAAAGCGCTGAGTGAGAGATCTGAGATGTTGATGTTGCTGGTGCCGATGTTGCTGATGTTGCAGTTGCAACAACCATTGCCGTTGCAGCAATTCATTGATGAACGTGAGACGTCAAACAAATTGACTGCCAGGAGCTTGTAGCTTGAGACAGAGGCAGAGTTTTTGGGTAAATAAAATTTAATTATTTATTAAAAAAAGTCTATTCAACCATAAAATAAATATTCTATACATAATACTTCCCAATATTTTGTTAATTTTAAAAATAATAACGAAAATAATATTTAAATAAAATATAAATTATTTTATATAAATAAAATAAAAATATAAAAAAACCAACATAGACCCCTTTCACTTCTTCAAGAACACCTCTGTTTCTTAAGGAATTCATCGCTTACGTGAATTACGCGAATTACGCTTAAATTACAAGAGCCTGAAAAAAAGCTAAAGCCAGAAAGCAAAAATAAAAAAAGTCGAATATCCAGAAAACGGACTGAAAATAGCAGCGAGTCAGTGAAAATGCAAGACAAATTAAAATTGCTCGCAAATCGATGGACGTGCTCGAGCCACAGGGTGTCTGGTAGTGTTCAGGTTGTATCCGACATATGCCCCTGTTCGAGGCGCCCCTCAACCCTGCACACACACTCCCTCCACCCCCCATGCAACTTTATGCTCGTTAGGCGATAAGTTTATGCGGCATTAAATTTTATGAAACCATAAAACAAACAAATACGCAACTCGGATACCCAAATACACGGCCCGAAAAACATTACGACATCTGAACACGACAAAATAACATTGAAAACAAAACAAAAACAAGCCATAACCCAGGCAGGGGGTACCAGACGAGAGGGTTACCCACAACCAGGACGAAAAAGCCATTGCGACTGCGTGTTTTTACTTTTATTTCCCATTTTTTTTTGTGTTACAAGGGGCGTATACATAATATTTATTGAGGGTGGCGGAGTGGTGTGGAGGGGAAGAGTGTGTGAAACAAACATGTTGCTTTACACTTAAATACAACTCAACTTGGCCATTGTCATTTTGGCCAAATATGGCTAAAATAAAGTGCCATTGTCCAGGATACAAAAGGAATTTTTCAGAAAAGAACAAAAGGGTTTGAGTTAAAGAATAAAGTGTTTTTATATTTAATTTCTTAAAAAAAAATCCTTATTTAAGCAAGCTTTTAATATATTATAGTTTAAATTATTCAAACTATTTAAACTTTAAGTGTAAAGCTACTAAACATGTTTTAGAAACCTTGCTTTTAAGTACTTATCTAATCTTAGATATATTTTATAATAAAGCACTTACTAAACCTCTTTCTATCTCTTAACTTAATCTATCCCTCTCTTTCTTTCTATATCACCCCTCTCTCTCTCTCTCTTTCTAATAATTTTTAATCACGTGTCAAATCGTTGGAAATTTGTCACTTCTTGACATCATTTTGATGGAAACCCAAAACCTTCAGAAAATTCGCCATCACGATAAGTAAGAAAGTGAACAGGACGAACCGGATCAGAGAAACAGGATCTCATATTATATTTTTTTTTTTTGGAGTGTTGCCAAATGATTAACAAGCCCGATAAGCCGACAACGGGATGTGCCGCCTTTTGTGGCAAGTACGAGTACGAGTACTTCTCCTGAATTTGCCACTTTCCGCCCTCTTTGACCGCCTTTATTGAAAGTAGTTTTGTGATGTGTTTTGATATTTCCACAGCTGTTCCAATACCTCATAATAATTATAATAAGAAGAATAGTAATAATGATGATGATGAACATAATGCATCAGCGATCATCAGTTTGTGAATGAAAAAGAGAACAATGGGGTTTTGTGAACAATTTTCATAGAGAGGGTGATCACAGATCGGTATTACCTTTCTTGTCCGTGTGTCCGGATGTCCGTTAGCTCCTTTTAAAATCACAATATATATATCAAAATCATAAGAATCGAATAACTATAACCCACAAAAAGCTATCAAAGAATGTCAAGAAGTTTAGTTTTTATATCCCAAGAAAACTTTTCTATAACAAGAGACCCATAACCCCCATAAAATAAAGAATACTGCCCATAATTAGTTACCACTCTCTATATGCTAATTTTTTTTATCAAGGACCAAGATGTCCTTTTCCTATATATCCTGCACCTGCTGAAGCCACAACCGCAAGTCGACAGGAGTCATAAAATACTGGGCTACCCATGACGCAGGACAACAAATGATGTGGCAAGTTAATTTTCCAATGATCATAATCCAATAGATTAATGACCCCGCCCCTGTTGGTACCCTAACCCATGACGCCCCCTTAACCCACAGATGGGGGCGTGTCTGTGTTTTCATTTAATGAACGCGACAAACTCTTCGACATCAAACGCTGATGATTTATGCGGATCTTCATTTAAGGTTCATTAAAAGTGAAAGGATATCCCAACGATCATGGATCGGGGCAGGTGGTTTATAGGCTATATACATATGTACATACGTGAATATACAGTTTCGTTCTGGTTCTGGTCTTTTTAGTGTTTGTTTGTTTAGTCGTAACCCATAAATGTTTACGACTTTGAGACGTGGCATGATGGCATGGTGGCATGAAGTGGCTGCGGTTGTCGATGTGGATGTGGCAAGCAGGGCCGTAGCTAGCATGGGGCAGGTGGGGCGGTGCCCCAGGGCCCCCGAAGGGAAAGGGCCCCGCCGGGGCAAAAGACTTCCGTATAGGGGGCCCCAAATTTACTTGTTGCCCCAGGGCCCCCGAGGCTCTAGCTACGGCCCTGGTGGCAAGTGTAACCGAACAGCCCAAATGAGCACAATAAAAATCATTTCCATTGGCATTAAAATGACACATTGTTGGCAACAGACAGTCTTTGATTACACTGAGAGAAATCAAGTAGAAGTTCAAGACTGGAAACAGAAAAGCTACAAACCTAGGACCTCAAAGGGTTACAAAATGATCTTGAAAAATTCATTAAAAATTTTCTTTAGTGTCTCCTTTAATCGGCCTTTCTTTTCCACTTATTTTTCTTTCAGTGTTTAGCCTCTTGATTGGGTTTTGGGTCACTCACTCTGGTTGAGGCGCCACTCAATGGCTTTTTTGGATGGTATGGGTTAAAGGCAGGTCAACGGCGACGTTGCCGCCGGACAACCCGCAGCGTTAAAACCAACAAAAACAACAAAAGAAACATCAACAATGCCACACGATAAAAAAAAAACATACTATAAAAAATAACAAAAAAAAAAGAACAGCAACAGCAGCAGAACGGCAGCCGTAATGAGCTGACAAAGGCCAGAAAAGTGAAAAAAGGTGGAAATTGGTTAAGAAACTCATCGATAACAGACGCGTGTGTACACCATTGTTCGCGGACACTACCTCCATTGTCCGCGGACAGTGTATATCGGCAAAAAGAAGTAAGAATAATGGCATCACACAGAGTTCTTAATTGGAAAAGGATTAAGGGTTATGAGCTTTCGTATATAATATTATTTATATTTTAATTCTAAACCTTAAACATCCAGAAAAACCTCTAAAGAAAACCCAAAAAACTAATCGTAGCGAAGAAAACAAGAAAAATTGACATCAGGATAAGGCCAAAAGGAATATGGCCAAGACCCATATAGAATATATTTATAAAAAAAAAAACGACTTACCCGTCTTGAAAGACTGATGGCAGTTTTATCTAATGTTGGACGAGATAAGACCAATTCTTGGCCAGCTGGGACAAGGGTTCTTGGCTCGTCGGCTCTTCGCCACGCATCCTTAAGAGCCGGGCCCAGAAAACGTGCCCCGAAACAGTTGGCTGTCAGCGACGATATGGAGAATCGATAAATCATATGTGTTCATTGAGCCAACATTATGGTGACATTTTTCCACTGCCCGCCTTTTTTTTTTCTCTTATTCTATTTTTGATTCTTATCAAGCAGGTAAGAAAAAAATAAAAAAATAAAATAAGAGGTACAGGTAGACCTCACCTAGCGTGTCAGGTGCATTGATGGCATTTTAATTATTTGGCCCAAGACTTTTAACCAAACAAACAGACTAAGAATCCAAAAAAAAAACCTTAAAGAAACTTGAAATATATCTCGCAAAATAGCTTCAAGGCGTGAAATTTTCTACACTGCGGTGGGTCCTCCATAAAAATATGCTTCTTTTCACATATACACCGTACAGTGGGATGTGGCTATAGCGGGCAGGTGAACAAACTGAACGCTGCAAGTGTCCGCCCCTTCATAAAAGAACACTTTGCGAGGACTGTAATTATGCACAGGTTGCTATTTGTTTTTTGCAGGAAAAACATAATAAAATATAATTACAGTGGGATGTTTTTATTTTATTTAGACTTTTTTTCTGTATTAAAAATATTTTTTAAAGGAATTATAATTAAAGATATAGGAGCTGCAGTTTTAAAGCCAAGGAGCCTTAATTTGTTAAGATACATTTCATAAAAGAGATTTTAAAGCTACTAGTTATCTTTTATATGTTAAATATATATATTTTTTTAATCTTAAATTTTCTCTATTCTTTTATTGAAATGGAATACATTTTTTATATTTTTTTAACATTAAAAAATAAGTTTCAAGACACTGTAATATTTTTGATCGTGGCGATCGCACGCACGCACATTTCACTTTATTTATGAGGCGTGCGCTGGGGGCGTGGCTCGCTTGTTGATCGGCGCTACATTCCAGGCCCCTCCAGCACCGCCCTCCGCCCCCATCCCGCCGGCCACGCCCCTCCTGGACTCCCCCCCTGACTGGTGCAGCAACGGTTTTCAATCAACGTTGGTTCGTTTTGGGGGCTGCCAGGCGAAGACAAGTCAGGACCACCCTTTTAATGAAGCCCTAATTACAGTCTTTATAACAAAAGGTGATTACCAAAGCAAACCAGAGACTGGTAAAGAAAGGGGCTAGATGCAGGGAGGTCTGACGGGGGGCCAGGGGAGTGGTTTGAGCCACATCAGCAGCTCTTTAGCGGCGATCCATGGAGCGAGTATCTTCCGCCTTCGGGGCTCTGTGGACTCTGCAGTCTGCTGTTTGGTGTCTTTAGTCTTATGGGGCTTTAACAAGCCACAGTTCTTCTGAAGAAGGGCACTATGAAAAAAAAGAATACATTTTTTGGAATTTAATAAATAATATTTTTTTAAATTATATACATAAGATTCATTAGCTTACTTCCAATGCCCATTATTGATATTTTATTTTAGCTAGAACCTTGTAGCTAGTTTCGTTCATTTTTAAAATATTTTATATTAATTAAAGACTTACTTAATTGATTTTTAATGTTTTATTATAAAAACAATATCTAATTTTTGTAGACATATTTTTTAAATTTTATTTTCCTTCAGTGTATTTCCTTCCTTGTCCTAAAAACACATCATTCTCGCATTATTTATAACTTTTCATGTTTAAATTTGTAATTTTGGCGCACTGCAACTGCCAGATCCCCCCCACTGCTCTCCTTTGGAGAATCACTTCTCTGTAGCCGTTCTTCGCCATCCAGTCTTTCTTCTCTGATTCTTCAGCCTTCTCACCGAACCCTGTAAATATTGATTTTAATCGAAATTGCCCTAAATTGCTTGTTTTTCAAGTGCTCGACTCTGCAATTTAAAACACTTTTGCTGTGAATAAAAAATGACTGTCTGTGTGTGTGGTAAAAATAATATTTTATATATAATATATAGTTTAAGATCTAGCTAGATTTAAGATCTTAAATCTATGATTTTTCCCTCAAGATTCCAAAGTGAAAGGCTATTTTGATTTGCAATCCCAGCCGACCAACCTTATTGATCTTTGAATTATGGCCTTTGCATATTGGCCATTTGCGAGTAAAACATCAATACCTTCTTAGCCATGGCCCGGGACGAGGGTACTGGATCGACTTCAAAAGGATACCGCCATCCTGCCGACAGAGAAGCAACTTATCATGTCCAAATTAAGTTCAATTCCAAATAAACAAGTCCAGCAACGACAACTCCAACAATGAGAGTGGAATAAATGGGTGTGGGGTTTGATTTTTTCAAGGGGGGTTTTTATAATTTTATGAATAGATATTTTTGTTAATTTGTTATATTTTTGATAACATTTTTTAAGATGAATTTTATTATTTATATTGATTAAAACAAAGATCTTTAAGAAGAAGTGTCTGCATTTAGGATTTGCAAGTTTCTAGCTTTATAAATTGATATTTTTTCTATAACATATCTATACTTTTTTTTAAATTTATTTTCAATAGCCCTCCCTTTAAATAATGTAAAGACTACACCCCTGAAGAGTCTTACTTTTCCTTTGCCCGATTTTCAATTCAGTCTGCCAACTCTATTTGCAAAAAGTATCGCAAAATGTGAGTGGGAGGCCCGATAAAAGACAAAGAGAGGTAGAATGCCACATAAAAGGAGCCTCAGCCTGTGCCTGGATCTGGACCTGGACCTGGGTCTTTGTTTGAATTAATCGAAGTGATATTTTCCTTGTCCCGAAATAATTTATCCCCATCCCACCGCGAGCCGCGTGACTGCGAATCCTCCGCCTCAACATTTTGTGGACTGCCTGGAGCTTCGGATTCGTATTCGTATTCGTATACTTTGCGACTGAAAGACTGATACTGTGATATTCTGTGAATCGGATTCGGTATCAGAGTTACCTCGTCCAGGTTTTTGTGGCCTTTATTGGTTTTGCGGAGAGCGTCGAAAGCCGAAAGGCTTGGCGAAATATAAATATTCGCCATACGGTGCCCCTTGATGCATTTTGACGTGAGTTGTGGCCTAAGCGCGCTTTATTAACCGCAATTTATGCGATTTTGAAGAGAGTTGCAGTGACTGCGGCGCCAGTGGGTTTCTTTATTCCCTTCTCATGCCCTTTTCCCTTCCCTATCCCTTGATTTTTCCCTTTTCATTCAATGCAGACAGCGCCCCTGGTTTGCCACTTTTGGGCTAAATTGATTTTGAACATTCATTATTCTGGAGCATCTGAGAATTGTTTTACTTTTCAATTTTTTTTCAATAAATAATTAAAATTATAGACATTTAAGAAATATTACTATTTTTAGGATTTAAATGATTTAGATAATATTTGTTTCCCACAGATGTAAAACTTTCTATCCTTTGAGAACTTCCTCTACTTTTCCAACATAAATCCCATTTTTCCCACAATTTCTTATAAGTTCCCACAATGACTATATCTATTGGATAATCACTCTTACTGACAGTTGGCTTAAGTATGGATTTCCTTTAAGAAAAATTACAAAAAAAGACTAGAAAACAGTTCGTGATGCGTTTCACTTCATTAATTTCATTTGGATTGGCCAGTTCTCATTAGCATGTTGTTGTTTGGAGACTACTTGGCCATCATTCCTTTTTTTTCCGCCTGTTTCATCCTGTTTTCACCTTTTTTTTAACTTTTATTTTTTTTTCATTTTATTCGCAGCTGCCTGTCGAGTTCGTTGCCTAAGTCTTTCGCTTGCGTGCGTGCCACACGATGAAGAGGAAGAAGAAGAAGTATCAGTAGAGGAAGGAGGTAAGGGTAGAGTCTGTCTTAGCAAGTTTATGCGCAATTAACAAGATTCGCATAAAATTACAAAACTGACATAATTCAAGATAGCAACGTGATCAGCTCTCACAGAATTATCACAATCGGCTTGACGGCTGGAGAAGTTTTTACGGACAAAGCGGACTTAGCGGACACTGCGGACACAACGGACACTGCGGACAGAGTGAAAAAAAGAAAACTTCCAGCTAAATGGCCTGCTAATGGCCTAAAGTGTACTTGCCGATAATATTAATCACATGGCCATCACTTAGTTGCTTCTTTTTTTAGAAAATTTATAAACTTTCAAGCTTGTCCGCAGTGTCCACACTGTCCGCACTGTCCACAGTGTCCGCATAAAACTGTAGAAATTATTAGCATTGGTGAATGAAATCAATTTACATGCATTCAATTACAAATTGTGAACCATAAGAGAGACAAGAGCCTGAATCTGCAAGTTTTGCCTGTCGGCCATCAGTTAGGCAATTTTATGATTGGATGGGATTTTGTGATGGCCAACTGCCATGTAACTGCCTCGTTTTAACGACCACTGATCCTGTGAGCCAGTGGTTTTTGGTTTCTATATGTATTAGTGTGAGTGTGTGTGTGTTGCGACAACTTTTGTGGCGCAGTTAAACGTTTGCATGATTTTGATTTTAATGATTCTCCCCAAGATGAGATGCCAACGAGAAGATACCACAGATACAGATACGGATACTGTGGTTGACTTTGGGATGGGGACATCCTAATTAGCGACTGTCTGTGATGGCCATCAAAATAAACACTTGTACAATACGAGCCAACTGGAATTGCGACATGTTTGCGCCATAAATTTGTCAACTTTACAATGGGAATTGCCCACCAAGAGATGGACCAGAAGGAGGAGTTCCTATAATTTCAAGGTGCTGACTCTCTAGAGAGTGTAACCTTAATGATCGATCGTTGGCCGTTTTCTTGCAAAGTGCCTGGATTGGTAGCTGGATTTTGCGCTTGGCCATAATAGCATTACCATGTTCATGGGCGCCACACCTTATCGCAGCTGACATCCTTGGTGCCCATCCGGCGATACCTCGTTTAGAGGCGACTAATGGCCTAATGGCTCATCAGTGCATGTTGGCCAATCTGCAGGAATTGCATTAAATAAAAAAGCGAAACGCCAGGAGACTGCCACTCGAAATTCGTTGCCATAATTTAAATGAAGGCGACCGATAAGACAGTCCACCTTTAAATCCCTTCTCTCCTTCAACAAAAAAAAAAAAAATAAGAAAATATATATAGTAAACCCCAACCAGTTTCAGACTCCGGTTTTAAGTTGCATCTGCACTCTGCATGTGTTTTTGGTTATAATTTAAATGAGAACGATCGCTAAATGATCTCATTCCCGGCTTGAATGCTGTGGGAAGATAACTCCCAGGTTTCTTGGGATCTTGGTACAAGGAATAAGGAGAATAAAGCTACCAAATAGCGTTAAGGAATGTCTGTTGTAAGGGGTTTGGATTATGTGATACCCGGTACTTATTTGTGTTTTTAATCTCTACTCTAGGAGTAATATTTTAAAAGTTTTGGAATATAATATCAGGGGTTTCAAGTTTATTTTTTTTATGGGTAAATATATTTAAGATTATTTGAACTTAGTTTACATTTTTTAAATCTTTTTTAAACAGTTCTTTCATGTTTGATAGCTTTTTAATTTTTTTTATTTGAAGAACTCCTTCTCCTCCGTTTATAACTTTTTGGGAAGTCAGATCTTGGCTTAAACAATTACCCAATGCTACTAACCAATTACCTGAAATTGAAACCATTCTCCCCTCGTATCCCCAACTTTTAACTACCAATTCCCCAAAATGTTAAGGTACGTGTCAGTGGCTTTAAAAAATAAAGAAGGTACAGATTATGGAGCCGTTGACATGGTTCCCGACTTTTGGGATTAATCAATTGCTCTGAAATTATTCGAGGCTCCATCAGGGGGCATTCCAGTGGAGCGGGAGGGGGCTAAGGGGCTTAAACACATCAGACCGTACAAAGCCTAATGGCCATAATGAATGGATTAAGCCAGCATTTACGCAAAAGCGTTGATATTTCCTCTGACCAAACAAAATATAAATCGAGGCAAATACATGGGGACCTGTCCATGATGTGGGCATAGCGGGGGGTCACAAGGGGGGCAACCAAGGGGGGAAGGCAGCTAACAATTTGCATGATCCTACTCCCCTCCCCCTCCCAAAAAAAAAACCTTCTCTTTCTTGCACTCCTTGTGGCATCTACTTAATTTCAAGTTGTCCGCGGAAAAACTTAAGCATATTTAACCGCATGTCGCTGATTTTAATGGGGGGATACTACGGGGTATTTGGTGGGTTAAGATTTCAAGGGGGCAAGAGTTGGGGGGCAGTGGCAACCTGAGCTTGTTCTCCACAGTCTCATTCCGTGGCGACGCTCACGCATATTCCGCATATGCAGACGACGCACGACGGGATGCAGGCGCCACTTGGTCAGAAGAAACAAAAAAAAAACATACAACAAACAAACAAAAAAAAAAACAACAAAATAAAATAAAACAAACACACAAATGTTGGTAGGGGGTTAAGGTGAGACAAGGGGTGGGGCAGGCATCGGACGGGGGCAGGTAAATGTTTCTGGACGAATGCCATTGCCCTCTTTGCAACCAGCTGACCTTTGCACATGCCACAATCTTTTAGAGAAAAAAAAACACACACAAAACTAAAACGAGGGAAACAAGGGTTAAGCTCTGGATCAATGAAAGGAATCAGGGGCTTATATATATATATTATTCTCCCCTTCAAGCGCCGGAGCAATTGAAAAAGCCTGTCAACATGGCCATCATATCGAATGACAAAAAAGCAAGAGGCCCCAAGAAAAGGCTTAATGAAAGGCGGTGAGATATAATCCGGGAGATGAAAATATACCTATAAACAAACATCCAAACATGCATAAAAATATATACGTATATATGAGAACCCATCCCATTGAAAAATGATCGATGATCCCACAGTTAACAGGAAAGATCAAACCCGCTGTTGGCCCAATTAGGGCCCAGTTAAGGTTTTTAGATGAAAAGGTCAATGGAATGGTCCAAAAATGGTCTTAACCATTGCGTGTGTGGTTTCTGGGAAATGATAGTGATATTATAGGGTTTATAAAATATGTAATATCAAAGCAATACTATTTTTTTTTCAACATAAGTCTGGAAATAATTGTTTTTCTAGAAAAATATAGAGTTTCTTACAAGGGTTCTGTTTTAAAGAAATATTTTAAGCTGAATGACTCTGAATATGTATAAAACGATATTTAATAATAATAATACCTTTGAAAGGACTTTTCAAGATGTTATTTATTCTTTAAAAATAGCTCCCTTTAAAAAAAACTTCCATTCCAACCTATCTGAAAGAAATCTTCTTCTAAAAGCCAAAAACCCCTTTAATCTTCTGCCTTGAAAAATCTTTAAATCTGTCTCCCATATATATAGACCTCCCCGGATATATCTTCTCCTTCCATCTGGACTTGCAACGACTCCTTTTCCGTCTAAAATGAACTTGTTGCCGTCAAAGTGTCGCCCGTGCGAAAGCGCCACAAAAAAAAAAAAGGGGTGATCGGAAAAGGAAATGGCAGTAGGGCCCAGGGGCTCGTGAACAACAACAAAATGTGAAAGAAGGGGGTGGACTCTGTGGAAAAGGGGGTCAGAGTGTCTTGTAGAAACAGGCAGCAGCTGCTGGACATCGTTTCCCAAAAGGAACAGGAGCAGGAGCTGGAGAAGGGGATGTTGCTGCCAGGCGATTGCAATCTCTGTGCTGCAGTTGTCGCTTCTGTTTCTGTGGCTGTTGCAACTGCTTGTTCCTCTGGTTTCTGGCTTCTTAATTTTCCGCCATTTGCTCATTTAGAGCAGAAACCAACAAAAAAAAAGAGTCACCAAAATGTGGCAAGACACTGAAGAAAAAGGATAAAGTTCGAAATGGATATAATTTGAAAGGCTGCTGAGTATATTGCTCGCTTTTAAGATATTTTGTTGCCCTCAAAATTGATATAAAAAGAAAAAAGGCTTGTTATTTTTTTCAGTGCAGAATTGAGCCTGAAAAGATCTCGTGCAACTGATAAACTTCATCACCAGATCCCCAGAATCCCTGCCAAGAAGATGAAGATGTCGCTTTTTTTAGGATTTCGGTTTCTTGGCCAACACACTTGCAACATACACAATTTAATTAAAGAGGCAACTAACCCGACTACTGGGCAACAGCAAACACCATCGATGCCATCGCTAGATATCGATTTGTTATCGGAAATCGACATAAATCTTTTGTCCATCGCCTGATGAGGAAAGAACCTCCTTAGTGACCTTGGATGGCCACTAATGAAGATCTCTTTGTAGCTTTCATTCTCGGGATATTTTATTTGTTTTTGTAGCCGCACTGTTGCATAATTCATTTTCAATTTATATGCCATAAAAGCGATAATGGCCGGCAATTAAGTTCGTGTTTCGTTGATAATTTTCCACATTTACGCGGCCATTAAAATGATTCCCAACGCATTTTTATCCCAGACCCTGGCCACTAAAAAGGCCACTTCACCGACAGGCTCCTCCATTCTCCATTCTCCGCTTATCTCTAGGGAAACAGTCTACTAGAGACATGGAGTGAGAGAGAAGGAATAAAAATGGGAAATGTGAATTAAGAATATATTCTAGATGAGAATGGATCGGATCGGATCGGATCCTACCCCAAGGTGTTAATTAGCATTATCTTAATGCACGTTCCGGCACACAGTTCAAATTGAATTATACATAATAATTTGTTCGCCGCTCTTTAAAGTGCAACTTAATGTTCGAGTGGACAGCCTGTCGCTGACCCCTGACCCCTGCTCTCTGCTCTGCTGGACCCTCGGACCTTCTCCAAGTTCTCCAAGTGCGCCATAAACTTTAGAGACCACAACAAGCTCGTGTTAAACGCTCATTAATCACATTAGATATGCATTAATTTGGTAACGAATTCCCGAGACTATGTGTGAAAGAGACAGGCTGCAAGGGGGGAGAAAGAGAAAGAAAAAGGGGAGAGGGAGTAGGCTAGTAATGGCGACACTCGTTGGGGGTACAAGACTTGGAGGGGAGAGCCTGGAGTGGCCAGAAAATTAATTAGTTAGAACTTAATTGAAGTAACATGGTTGCTTTTCTCTTTCCATTCACTAAATAAAATATTTATGTAAAGGAAGGGGTTTTTCTTATTTTATTTAAGGGGGAGAAATATTGAAAAAAGTCTGAAAAAGAAGGAACTTATATCTAGATTGTACAACTAAAAAATTCTTGTTGGTATGATATAAGAAAATTTCAAAAAGTATTTTCTTAACTAAATAAAAGTACGTTTCCTGAGTATATCCTTTTTGGACTTAAAACTTGTATTTCTTTGTAATATTTTTGATTATTTAAGCCTTATTTGTTATTTTCCCAATACATTCCTTTGCTTTTTCTTAGTATTTGTGTATATTTTCCTGCACATTAACAATCGAAAAGGACTACCGGTTGCTCTGAGATTTTTTGTTGCCTACTTCTGAGCGCAGCATACGGCAATGGCCGAAAATAAGCTTAAAACTAAGAAAAAATAATATTAAAAATATCAATAAAAAATGTATCATATTTATTTTTATTTAAAAATGCATAAAAAATATGTATAGTATTTTTGTGGAACACTTTTTTTAATGGAAATAATTTAATTCAGCCTTTAGAAAATTCTTTATATGAATCTTAAAACCAAATGTTCTTTTTAGAATTAGAAATTAAATTAGAAACCTATTTAAATATTTTCTCTCGAATATCAACACAATAATTATAAAAACAGGAAAAACAAGGACTCTACCGATCAATATTTTCTAATCCTTGTGCTGACTTTTATTTATAACTGTTGGCTTCCCAGTTGAGCTCCCAGAACGTGTCCCCCATCCCCATCCCCATCCCCTTCGAAGTGCCAGCAAGCCCCCAATAACTCACTTAGCCAGCCAACCGTTTCCACCCACAAATAAAAAAAAAAAAAACAACAACAAAGCCGTGAAGAAAAACAAACAAAAAGGCAAAAAAACACACCCGGCTAAGAGAGAAAGATACCGCTTCCTGCGAGTATTGGTGTTTATCTATGTGAAGTGCGAGAGTGTGTGTGTGTTGGCGAGAGTACCATAACAAAGAGGGCGGAGCTAATAGTGCGAGGGGTTGTTTGTTTTAGTTGTGGCTTTAACGCGGATAAGAATTAAATACTAACAGAAATCGAGAGAGAATAGAATACTATAGCTTCTGCTAGGATATATGTTTTTTTTTGTTTTGTTTGTTTTTGCTGGTTTGCAGCGCAGAGAGAGAGAGCTCCAGCCATGATGTGGGGCCAGCGAGAGAGAGCCAGTGTGCTCTCGCCAAGGGAGATACGACCATCCTGCTCGCACCTCCAAATGTGGGGGCTGAAACGGAGACGCCGACGCAGACGCCGGCCGAGGCAGAGCCCAGGCACGCTCTCTCTGGCCACGGTCTGGGGTTTTGTCATTTAAAAGCACCAACAACTAAAAGAATGTTTTTTTTCCGACCATATCGTTCGTCTGGTTCGCATCGCTGCTGCCGCAACGAATTTTCCTTGAAAACCAACCAAACCACAACAACAACAAAAATTAAGAGAGAAAAACGCGGCGGAAAATTCGTAAAAAAAAAGCCGGCTGGAAAAAATATTAATAAAAATTATATAAAAAAAAAAATAAAAATTAAAGCCCGTCGGTTAAACATTTATTGCTTTTGGATTTGTTTTTCTGTGTTTGTGAGAGAAAAGTGTAACCAAAGTTATTAAAATTCATATGCAGTGTTACCATTACCTTGGATATTACATGAAAATCTAAGTTGAGAATTATAACATAGAAGAAAAGCGGCAAGAAGCAGCAGAAGGAGGAATCGATAGTCCCTTTTGAGATAAAACGGATAATGCTGGTGCCGTCGGACATGATCGCGGCGCAGTCCAAGATGGTCTACCAGATGAACAAGTACTGCGCCGATCGCGTCCAGGTGCGCAAGGCCCAGATCCACAAACAGATCCAGGAGGTGTGCCGCATCGTTCAGGACGTCCTCAAGGAGGTGGAGGTCCAGGAGCCCAGATTCATCTCCTCCCTGAACGACTATAACGGCCGCTTCGAGGGCCTGGAGGTTATATCGCCCACGGAATTCGAAATTATCATATATTTGAATCAAATGGGTGTTCTCAACTTCGTGGACGACGGCACTCTGCCAGGATGTGCTGTCCTGAAGCTAAGCGACGGCCGGAAGCGTTCCATGTCCTTGTGGGTGGAGTTTATCACGGCGAGCGGGTATCTGTCCGCCCGGAAAATCCGCTCCCGCTTCCAGACACTGGTGGCCCAGGCGTGCGACAAGTGCGCCTACCGCGACATCGTCAAGATGATCGCCGACACCACGGAGGTGAAGCTGCGCATCCGGGAGCGCATCATTGTCCAGATCACGCCCGCCTTCAAGTGCGCCGGCCTCTGGCCGCGCTCTGCCTCCCACTGGCCCCTGCCCGGCATACCCTGGCCGCATCCCAACATCGTCGCCGAGGTCAAGACCGAGGGATTTGATATGCTCTCCAAGGAGTGCATCGCTCTGCAGGGCAAGAACTCCGCCATGGAGGGCGATGCCTGGGTCCTGAGCTTCACCGATGCCGAGAATCGATTGCTGCAAGGTGAGTTTCTCAGCCTGGTGGAGGTCAGATGCCGACGGGGCTTGATACTAGTTATTTGAGGGATTAGGGTTCATCCTGAATACTATTTAGGTCCTTTAGATCCTTTTTTCAACGAATACGGAGTCCATTCTTTGTGTGTTCGGTCTTTATGAAGAGACCCTCTCTTAAGCGGACACTAGATTTTTTCTTAACTGTTGTATTCTTAACTTGATATTTTTTTGGTTTAACTTCTTAAGCAATAGACCCTCTCTTAAACGGACACTGAGTATACTATTCCATTGGTTTTATTAGGATTTTCTTTTGTATATTTGGGCTTCTGTTTAAAAATCATAGACCCTCTCTTAAGCGGACACCACTTTTTTTTCTTATTTTCCTATTTATATATTAGGTTTTTTATTCTTAAATTAATAGACCCTCTTTTTAGGCAATTAACCGAGGAATCTAGCTTGAATTTAAATAGTTTTTTAACCAAATATACTATCTTTATCCAATTTTCAACCCAAACAAGATTATAAAGTATCCCTCTAAAAAAATGTATTCTTCGACAACGAATTTTTGAGCTTATAAAACTATTTTAAAGCTTGTTGAAATATTTTATTCATCTAAATATTTTTAAAAAGTCCTAAAATTGTATTAAAATTTAAGAAAAAACTCAATACTAAAACCTTGATATAAAAATATAGTCCACCTTTATTTCTCTCTGTGTAAAAAGCCAGTAACTATAGTGTCCCAATCCCCAATCAGTAATCAGTGACACACTTAAACTGAATTGATTTATTCCCATCAAATCAGCGACTTGGTCTTGATACGCCCGTAATTGGTTGTAAATTAAGCACTAGACGGGGGGAAGACTGTATAAATTTTGGAGATCGTACACTCAGATCGTTCAGTTAGAGGCTCCAGGTAATGGGGGACTTGAATTTAATTCTCGGGTCTACCATTTATTGAAGGCAAGAGAATAGCTATGGATAGGAGTTATATTTATGCATTGGATAGTAATTATTTGTTTATTTTAAAAAAATTATATATGCTAGAACGATATTTTGTTTCTAAAAATTATAGTATTTTCTACTAAATCTTTTAATAATTGTCATACCTCTTTAATCCTTATTATCTAATCCATGACTGATCAAATCAATGGATGCTTTTGCCGCATTTTGCTTGATGAGTTGCAAGTGGATTAGAGAGAAAGGGGCGGACAAGTCAACAAATGGATGAGTGAGAAAGTGGGGGGGATATGGAGGTAGTATGAAGGTAAACCCACTCATTGGGTTCCCGACTGGCAGACATCTCCGATTATCGGGGCGAGATATGATATGAGATACGACGCCGGAGTCAGTGTCGCCCGTTCGACTGCGATCATAAATCTGATGTTCGATCTCGCGGGGGGAGGCCTTCTTTCGGTTTTGGTTCTCCATCTTCCAGTCTCCATGAGTCTCTGTGTGTCTCTAGTTCCCCCAAAAACCCAAAAAAAAAAAAAAACCTAAGTCTTGGGCAACACACAAAAATCTGCTGATCCCCGAGAGATAAAACCCCAGAGAGTGGTAGTCTCCGGTAGTCGCAGGTTTTAGTTGGTGGGTCTTTGGGACTGGGACTCGGACTGGGCTCGTGGGTCTTCCAAAAGGGGGAAACGGGTTTCCATATGAACAATGAACTGGCAATGGCTGGGGCCATAAATAAATTTCTAAACGATTTTATAAATATTTTAAATCTCGGCGATTAGATAAAGTCAACAAATAAATAAAACAACAGCCCAAAGAGGGATGACACACACAGAAACAAAGAAAGCATAAAAAATCGAGTTAAAAAAACGTGGAGAGTTGGGGCCCAACAACAAAAACCTAAAAAATTAAGCCAAAAAACTCAAAATAAAGTCAAGAAACTGAAACAGAAGAGAATCAAACAAAAAAAAAGACAAAAAAAAACCAAAATTGAAAACCAAATCGAAATCGAATTCTAAATAAAAATGCCCTGACAACGATCTCGATTTCGATTTGTATCTGTATCTGTAATTGTATCTGTCTGAATCATATTAATATACATTCTTAAATTTCTTGACTCTTGTCTCTGTTTCTGATATTACCTAGTAATATATCTCTTTTTTTTGAGAATCTTTACTATAATTAGCACTGTCAGGCTAAAATAAGTCTCCTTGTCCACTTGAAGAAAAATTCAAGTGCTTTTTGGTTCGAATTGAAATTGAATCGGATCGGGTGCCAATATTATGGCAATATCGTTCAATATTGATTAGCCAAAATGTGAAACGGAACCGGGACGGACTCTAGGCCCGATTCTCCGACGGAGATTATCGCCGGCCGGAGTCGAGATTAGCTCGGGGGTGACATGGTGCCAACGTAGCCATGATTTATGTGCTAATAAATTAAGAGTCCCCTCTACAGGTACTTACCTCTACGGGAAATCGAAGCTAAAAAGCATAACTCTCTATATACTATGTATACTTGTACTTTTACTCATACGATTGATCAATCAAAGTCAAGGGTTTTCTAGAAAATAATTCGAAATAAAGTTAGAGTGTTGTTGAAAATAATTAATGAAAGTGATCTCTAATAAAATAATAAGGTTTATTTCACAAACTTAACTAGAGAACCTCAATCATAGGCTACCGATTTTTAAAGTATTTTATTATTCCCGCTTCCTAATCATTAAATCTAATTTTTGGTTGAAAAACACTTGAAATCGAGCTTTTCTAAAACCCCATGAATCACTTTTAAAATCCATAATCCTTTAGACCAAAACTAATCGACTGATCTACTTGAGATACATAGTTTTATAATGACCTATCGATACCAAAACCCCATCAATTAAAAGGCTTATCAAAAAACAAACCATACATTATATATTTTTCTAAAAAAAACGAAATAATAAATTAAACTTAACTATAATAATCCTGTTTTTAAATTCCAGGAGCCAGTCGTCGAAGGTGCCTGAGTATCCTGAAGACCCTGAGAGATCGGCATCTGGACCTGCCCGGCAACCCGGTGACCTCGTACCATCTGAAAACCCTGCTGCTGTACGAGTGCGAGAAGCATCCCAGGGAAATGGAATGGGAGGAGAACTGCATCGCGGACAGGATCAATGGAATATTCCTGCAGCTGATATCCTGCCTGCAGTGTCGCCGCTGTCCGCACTACTTCCTGCCCAATATGGATCTGTTCAAGGGCAAGTCCCCGGGAGCTCTGGAAAATGCGGCCAAGCAGGTTTGGAGACTAACACGCATAATGCTGACCAATGTCCGGTGCCTGGAAGAGCTGTAGAATCAAACAAAAACAGGATCAAGATGATCTAGAGAGGATCAGAGTTCCCCTTGCCACTAAACACAAAATTGGAATCCCTTCAGATCTGTTCAGGGGCTACCAAATAACGTAATCTTTGGGGTTTTATTTTCTTATTTTATTTGTTATATATATTGAAATATATATATGTATTTTTCTGATGACAGATCGGGGGGATATATATAGGGGGGATCTGAAGGGTCTGAGACAAAGGAGAGCAAGGAAATTGTAACCCAAATACTATTTGATATTTCGCTTAGATTTTAAAATTAAGTTTTAGGTGCTTTCGAAAAGTATACGCCGCTTAAAGAGTTTCCTATAATTAGTGCATATATATAATATAAAAAATAAAAAATATATATATACAAAATATATATATATTTAGCCTAAAACCTAGAGTTATCCCATACGCACAAATGTTTTTTTTTTATAAAAATAAATTTATATATTTAATATAACAAAGCTAGCAAAGCGCAGTGACAAAAAAAAGAAACAGAAAAAATTAGCTAAATTAGTTTTTTTTAAGTAAAATGGAAAACTAAAAACTGAGACAACCGATTTCTGGAATATTTCCCGTCGGTCTTTAAATTATTTATTAAATGTTTTTTTTTTGCCTTCTTCTTGTGAGTTTAGTCAATAAAATGTAAGTTTTTCATTGAAATTCATTTTGGTTTATGTTTCTTGGGATTTATTTTGAAATATTTTAAAGTATAAAATATATATTTTTGAGAGCTACAAGGTAAGTATGAAAAAATATACACATTATTACATTTTTTGGTGTTTTCAAAGGTTTCATTTTGAATCTATAAGAAAAAGGCATTAGGTCACACTGCATGCAGAAAGTGTGCCCCTGTCCATTGTTCATTAAGGCATATGGTAAATAAATTAAGCTTTTCCAGGTTCATTTAAATTGAAAAAAACTTCCACAAACTAATAATTAATTACCCTTTCTATTCCCTTAACTATTTATAGCTAAAATAGTTTCTTAAATGACAATAATTTCATAAAAAATATTTGCTGTCAACGGAGTAACTTTTCTTGTGCCAATCAGGGTCTCGTTTGGTTGATTTCTTTGATGTCTTGCCGGTTTTATTGATAGGCCACGATTTTGTATTCGATTTTCGATTTCTGAAGAGACTGTAGACCGTAGACTCTATATGGCAAAATGTCAGAAAATGACATTTGGTGCTCCGGCTGACATGCTGCGCATTTTAATTGCGAATTAACAGCAATTCCGCGGACAGCTAACAATCCCAATAAACTAAACACAAATTATGTGGCAGAAATTCCCTTGTAAACCAGTAAACTCAATAAAAAAAAAAAACTGAAAAATAAATAAAAGAAGAAATACAAAATATGTTGATACAACATTTTGATCACGTGTCGGATTCGGTTTCGGTATCGGTTTTCAAGCCCAAACGGACATAACATTCAAATTAAACTTTATGTCATTCATAAATTAAATAATTTAATTTATTTTCTCTTGTTCTGCAATTTTTTTCGCTGTTGTCTGCGGCTTTCCATTATTTTTAACCTTAATTTATATTTTATTATGGTCCCCCCATTGATTTATGTCTTTGGCGGCTTTTGTATTTTTCCAAGTTGTAAATTACTCTCAAAATGACAATTGCAAATGTCAAATGGGAGTTAAGAATGACATTTTTTTAGCCGAATACTTAAATACTCTTGTTTTTTTGTTTATAAATTACCTATTTAATTTTTGTGTGGGCGTCTTCTTTTGGTATTTTATGCCATTTATGTCAAAGGTAATTTTATATTCAGCTTGGAATTTATTTAAGGGGTTATATACAGTTGTACCGCGCAAAAATATGGATTTTTATCGATTTTTTTTTGACACCATAGAAAATATTTATGAAAAATGTTTTACCGACGTTGTTTAGTACATGTTTCTATGTACTTAATTAAATTTTTTCATAAAAAGATATTACATAACAAAAATGTTATAGCCGAATTCCCGAATCGTCTTTTTTCGATGGTGTCTTGCGGTGGACATGATTTCTCGAAAACGGTTCATCCGAAATCCAAAATTCAAAAAAGTTTAGTTAGTATATTGTATTATCTAGTCCGTGAACGAGGGATTTTTTAAAATTTTGATTAAAAAAAAAATGGCGACGTTTGAAACAAAAAATTTACTTTTTCAAGGTATAAGATTTTCGTTTTTTGTGCTTTAAAAAGGGAGTTTTCAAAAAAATGGAAAATCCCTCGTTCACGGACTAGCTAATATCATAATAAATATGTGGTCAAAATTTGGTGTTGATCGGATTAGTAGTTTTTTAGTAATCGTGTCCACCGCAAAGGTAATTGCCCAAAAAAAAGATTCTGAGATAATCGCGTTTAAAGTTTCAAGTTTGTTCAAGTTTTATAAGCAGATGGTGTGCTATAAATAGCTACAGCTTCGGATCTAATGCTCCGATCGTTATCAATTTTTGTGGGAGTACACCCAATAGAATATACTTAAAGAATATGCAATAAAAAAAAAATCGATTTTTTCATATATCACAACTGTATATAACCCCTTAAATCAAATCTTTTTTTTTTTTGTTTAAACCGCCTAGTTGTTCATTTAATGAGTTGTGTTTTATTGGTTTTCATTTGCATTTTTATGTGGCGCTTTTTTTTCTGGCTGTTTATTCACTTGTTTTGTGAAATTGTTTGATCTGCCGCTTCCCACACAAATTAAACCATAATTAATAAATGATAATTTGGCACAAAGACTGTCAATCCGCACATTTTTCCCCCCTACACACTCTCTCTCTCTGCCATTTAATTATTCCATTTCCATGCAATTTATATTCGCTTTTAATGTCCGCAAAAGCAAATTTTATGAACATCTCATAATCACATTTTAAACACACAATTTGTTATGAAACGTGAATTCAACATATGGCCATAGTAATTAACAATATATTTTTATTTGTATTTCAACACCAATTGGTTGAAAGTATTATTGGGGATATGTTAAGAGGGAATATTCCTCATAAGTTGTTGTGGGTATTTTCTTGATACATTGTTTACATTTCGAAATAATAATATTCTTGTTTTACCTTTAAAACAAATCAAGGCATTTATTTATTTGCATTCTTAAACTTTAAAATTTTTCTTCACTCAACTATGTATACCCCAAAATTTTTATAAAGAGCTTATCCTCTTTCATTTAACTAATCCAACACAAAAAGGTTTCAACGTTTCAGCTTCCAAATCAAGTCGTGCGTGCAACACCATTCAGATCATTCTTTCAGATCATTGCGTGACAAATTCTGGAAAAAAAATTAAAGAATGAGAAAATGTATATATATATATATATATATATAAATCTATATGTACTTTTAAAGGTATTCATATTTTGCTTAGGCACGGCACTTGAATTGGCGAAGATTTCCGCACGCCTGTCATTCATCCTGTTGTTTTGTCTTTCTCGGGCGCGTCTGCAAATCAAAACAAATGTTTTATTTAAATGGTTAATTTGATGAGGATAGTGGATCAGGGGGCGGCGGGGTATGGTAGCATCTGGGCCAGCTTGTTGGCCATGGCCAAATGAGCAGCTTACAAGGAGATGATGAGGCCCAGGGAACACAAATGGCTGCCAAATCGTGAGAATTGCATTTGGAATGCCACCAAAGCCAAAGTGGTTGCGATGGGATGGGATCCTTGGATGGGGATCAGGGCACCTGGTTGGGGATTTTAATTTTCTGGCTTCAATCAAACTCTGGTAACAAACTGGCTAAAGGGGGAAGCTGGAAAAAGGCAGCAAAGGAGGTGGCAGCCACGGGAGAGGAGAGGATCAGTGCATTAAACCCTCAAAGGCGCTGCAACATGGAATGAGTTTGTGTTGGCACTTGGAAAAATGTTGAGGATCTAACCACCTATGACTATATTATCTAAAAATACTGCATATATCATTGTTTGTTTTAAGGATTTTTCTTTAAATAAAAAGGAATTATTGTTTTTTTAATTTCAAACCTCGCTACCTCGCGTGTTCAAATATTTTTATAAATGTATATTCCACATTCAAAAACACAAATAAGATTTTGAACAGTGGAAAATACTTTTTACCATGTTTCAGAATTAAAGGATGTGAGGTGGCATGGATCATGAGGCATGCGGCATGAGGTACAGGGGGCAGGCTAAAAGAGGCCTCAGATGGAGGGCAAGGGCGGACCGGAGGCGACGACGGCGCTTGCCACTTAGCATAAACGGAAGACCAGACCCCTTTCTATGGCCCAGACCAGATCCAGGCCCAGAACGAGGTCCAGAGTCAGGTCCAGGTCCAGAGCCCCAAACCAGGTCCTCTCGTTCATGGCGAAGTGAGCCACGACCTGTGTGGCCGTGGCATCAAGTTAACAAGCTGTAATTAGAGCCTCTTAGCCTGTCATCGCCAGCGTGCTTGATTATAGCCTTTTGACAAAAAGTAAATATTAATTTAATACCAACCAGTCAGCCAGTTAGCCAAGTTATAGCCAAGTGAGCGCCGCAAGGCAGGAACTGAGCCACTCATGGCATCGGAGGATCTACACAAAAAACGGAAACACCTGAGAAGCAAACTCCACCTTAGAGGCTGATAAATTTCACCTCAAACATGATGTTTGCAGTTACAGGTGAGTATGAACTTCTGACCCCTCCGATAGGAAGAGCTCTGCCTAAACATTCTTTGATCAGGGAATCGCATGCCTCCATTCCTCATTCAAAATACTGCCTAAAGATTAATTTTAAATTTTTCGGTTTTTTCCAAGGGGTTAACCTTAATTTGAGAGATTCCTTATCCAAAAACAATGCACAAGCAACTTACCGAAAAAAACAATTTGTCTTCTCCCATTAGTTTCCCCCATTCATTGAGTGCACGTCTTTCTACCTCGGCCTCCTCCATTCCGGGATGGTCCTGTTTGTAATACTTCTTAAAGTTCTTGTAAGCCTTGGTCTCCTCAGGCCCAAGCGGCTTAGCGGTTGCAGCTCCCATAGCGAATCGGGTTTTTTAAAGTTTTACAACAATTTTCACAACTGACTGTTAGCTGAAATATGTGCTATTGTAGCTCTCTCTTAATAATGAAAGATTCGTCCCGGCCTCCTTAACTCAAAGGTTTTCAAGCCATATAAAAATTCGATTTTCAGCAGCGTTCTCCTCCTGGCACACTGATTTTTGAAAAATTATCATGGAAATGGCAATTTTCATTTTCAAATTTCCAATTTTGTAAACCCCTATAAAAATCTATTTTGCTTCCTTCTGATAGGTATATCTCTGCCAATTCGTATTCGATTGAGAAACAGGATACCATTCTGTGATCAGGGAACCGCCTGCCTCTTTTTCTCATTCAAAATACTGTCTAAGGATCAATTTAAAATTTTTCGATTTTTTTCTAGGGGTACCCATATGAAAATCGCAATTTTTCGAAATTTACAAAATTGCGATATTTTGCTTCCCTCTGATAGGTATATCTCTGCCAATTCGTATTCGATTCGGAAACAAGACCCCATTCTGTGATCAGGGAACCGCCTGCCTCTTTTCCTTATTTAAAATACTGCCTAAAGATCATTTTAGAATTTTTCGATTTTTTTCAAGGGGTACCCCTATGAAAATCGCAATTTTCGAAATTCAAGAAACAAGCTTATAAAATAAGCATAAAACTTTCAAATAAATGACAAATTAAAATTCTAAAAATCCTGTTTAGAAAAAGCAGTTTCTTTTAAAGCATCTATTTAATAAGACACCTAGTTAAAATAAAGATAAACATCTTGATTAGATCTTGATTGAAATTAAATTTATATTTTTGATTTTATAATGATTTCAACTGTAAACTTTATTCCCACATTATATATTTTTCTCTCTGTTTTTTTTTATTCATAATTCAAATGAGCTACCAGTTAGGAATTCCTGGAAATCATATCAAAATGCAATGCATTTATCGAAGCCACTAATCCAGTGATATCAGAAAACCCCTAACCCAAAAAAAAAAAGAACCAAGAAAACCCCAATTTGAAATCCAGTTCCAGCTCACGTTGTCGTACGCCCTTCTTTTGGTTTTGTTTTGGCCCTTTTTTTTGGTTTTTGGGCCAAAAACAATGGGTTCAAACGGCTGCGCTTCAGCGGAAAACAAAAAAAGCCATTGAGCCCTAAATCAATCAAGGCCCAGGCGACATGTCAACATGTTTTTTTTTATCCAAGGGGGTATACATTGGTAGGGAGTACGTATATATATATCTCTCAAAGGGGGGAAGCAGCTAAAGCAAAATGTCAACGTGATCGTGGCATCTTGAAAAGTGCCGCCGCCTCATTGAATTGGCCATCTCTCGTCGCCGAAGAAGGCCAAAACGGGATGGCCACGTTCTTGCCTTAAAAAGGAAAATCCTTACATTTTCGGTCTCCTTGGGTTATGTGCGCGTGATATCTGAACTACGAAATTGAGATCGATTCTCGAGAACGTGTCTTCAATAATAATTAAAACTTGGCCCTTTATGAGACCTCTTAGCTCCCTTGGACCTCTTGTGGCTCTGTAACTATAAATTATGATATTATTTGAAATTAATGTTAAGCAAAATGACATCGACGTTCACTTGTCCGCAAGATCGTAAAAAGCAAAGAAGATCCGTGGAGATCGTCGATCGTCACAATTAATATTCCAATCAGATGATGGCGGAACACATGTCTCCGAGTGCCTTCAACTGCAACATATTCTTGGCCAAGATACTGAGAACAATCGTGTTTAATTTTGTTAATTTTATAATTTAGTTAATTTTTAAAGATACTTTTAGTTTAGTTAATTTTTATAGATAACAATAAATATTAAATAAGTAATTGATTTATTTTAAATATGAATATTTCTTTAAGTGCAAAGAATCCAAAGAAGGTTCAGATTCAAACTTGGAAGGCGGTGGCGCATGCGCAATGAGTATTCCCACAAAACAAAAAAAAATTTAAAGAAATGCGATTCCAACTTGGGGCTATGGAATATATATAGCTTGGAGTATGGACTATGGACTGAGGAGTATCATAAGTATCGGAGTATCTGGAGTATGGAGAATCAATCTTGGATCGTGTCGCTGATTTGTTCGCTGTCATAATTCAATAAAGTAGTCAAATGTCAACGGACTTGGGCTACAAAAAAAAGAAACCAACTCGTCAGGCTGTCATGGATCTCCATGAAGGGAATTTCTGGGCACCACACACACGCACCACTGCACCGCACCACCACCGACTGCAGTGGGTTAATGGCCATAAACGCAAATCCTCTTAGCCAGGCTTCGGTATCACAGATCTGGTTATTAATTCATCACATGACTTTCCCGACATGCGATGGGAATGTCAAGTATTTGCGGATTTTATTTAAGAGCTTATAATATTCAATAAAATATGTTGAAAATTGTGGTAATATCTTAAGCTTTTTGTTAACAATTTAAAATAATTAATAACCCGTATACTCTCCGATCAGTAACTTATCACCCCCCTATAGTAAAGTCAGATATCTAGTCCCACTGATTAATCTATTTAACTTTAAGATATAAAATCTATTTTAGCCAAAAAAGAAATTACATAGAAATTTAGTTTGGATAGCGTATGGACCAGAAACTAAACCAAAAATTACCATATGGGCTTAGATGATCCCCCAGATACACGATCTGTGTGTTGGGAAAGGCCGTGGCTTTTTTTTTGTTTTCCACGAACTGGATATCAAATGGACAGCCTGATATATGCATGTACCGGCCAAAATAAACGACTGTGATGATGGCCAAAAGGAAGAGGGCCAAAAAGGAAAAAGAGGGTAACGACGAAGGAGTATAACTGGCAAAGAGGCAAAAAAGACAAACGTTGCGGCGACAATGCCAGGCAAGTGACAAACGTTTAGATGGATGGATCGTTCTTCATTTTGTGGGGGGGAACCCAAACAAAAAAAAAACTATATATACACTATATATATAAAAAAAAATAACAGAAAACGAACCGGACTCTGAGAAAGGCCAGCGAATAAACCAAGCGAGAAAAAAAGCGACGATTGCACATAAATTATATTCAAATTTCTTCAAGATCTAAAAGATATATAAATACGAGAAAAAAGATACAAGCACACATGCTGGCTGGCTGGCAACCCCAGAAACTCAAAACCCCAGAACCCAAAACAGAAAACCCAAAAACAAAAAACCCCGAAACCCTTAAACTCCAGATCCTTTTCCCTGTTTGGTTTTCAATTTCTGCAGAAAATGAGATCCATCTAGATATATATTTATATATTTATATATCATTAGGATACTCCTCATTTCCCTCACACCTCTTAAATATAAGCTAAAAGTCTATAATACTATAATACCACCTGGCTTCTTAACAAAAAAAATTATCAAAAAAATTAAAATTCAGCCAACAGCTTCGATTCAAACGGCTCTAAACAAATTGTAATGGGCTTGAATACTATTTAGATATGGCCAGAAGATCTCGCCCAAAAGTGCCACTGATTGATGTCAATAAAGGCCGAAAACAAAAGAGTTAACAGCTAGGCGATACAGTGGTAACTCTATTTAACAGAAATCAGGTTTAATTACCAGAAGAGAGTTCTATGGTTATTTAAATAGGGTTTTATGGAATTTTAGACAAAGAATAAGGGTTTGTTTAGAGCTAAAGGGAAGAATAAAGGTATTGGGGTCTTAAAATTTAAGGTTTGTATTTATTAAATCATATAATAAAATATTTTAAGATTTTTGAAATTAAAAAAAAATTAAAATCTGAAAACTACTGCAAAATGTTCTCAAAAAAACAGAAATTTCTTAAGCAAATGTATCTGTATCTTGTCTTTAGATGTTTAGAAGTCATATGTCCCTCTGTTTTAGCCATATTCTCTGGTATGGACCAGAAACAATGCCAAAATGTTCTGTTCGTGTTTTGCTTCTAAACGAATTAGTGGCAGAATCCCGAGATTTGTCTAATTGGAGGCGGCTAGACGGGGCGCTTTGATGTTGCCACATGTCCGTCAGTCATGAGTCACGTGTGGCAAGTGGGATGACGACAACAGATAGGTAGATACCAACATATATACAAAATATATCTATAGGAGGTATAATATATAAAATATATATACATATATATATTTTTCGGGTAGGAGAAGGTTTGTTGGCCTGTCTGGTTGCCTTTTCTGCCTTGGAAGTTGCTGTCAGAAATTGCCAACTGGCACATTAATCCACGCGACATATTTATGAGAGTGTGTATGGGTATGTGTGTGTGTTTGTGTAGTAGTGTGTGAGTGTGTTGTATCCGTAAGATATAAAGATATCGGATTGTCGGGGAAACATGGACGAGGGTTGCTCGTTGTTGCTCTTTGCTAAATGAGTGCACATTTCAGATAAATTATTGCACACAGCTCGTACGCTCGAGATGGCAGCCCGAAATGTATTTAACAAATTAAATTTACACAAACACAGAGATACACTCGCATACATACATACATGCAGAAAAGATACAAAGATACTTGCCACAAAGGGAGCCCGCGAGTGAGAGAGAGCTAGTGAGAGGGATAGGTAGTTGGAACTTCAAAGAGCGCGCCGCTGCGTAACGGCGGTTGAAGCTAAAAGGGCGGAGTCTCTTCTCCGAACCAACCAATCAGCTCGAAGCTCTCTCACAGATACTTCCGATACTGAGAGAGAGAGCGAGCGCACGTAAGACTAAAAGATACAGATACGCAGATACAGGCAAGGGATTAACAATTTTTTTGGTTTTTGGGGGAAAAAGTATCTCATCGATTTTTGTTTTTGGCACGAGACTTGAAATGTCACGTGACTAAAAGTATCTGTATCTGTATCTGGCCGTGCATCTGTATCTGTGATGGCGGCTGCATTTGTTAGATGCTATTGCCACTTCACTCACGAAATACCGATTGCAATACCGACACTGTGTTGCACTTTTCAGTATCTTTATCTGCCGAAGCTGTAAATATCCGCGAGATTTACAACGCCTAGCGACGACGACGGCCCACAGACTCGCGTATCTCTATCTTTTTTTTTCAGCTTCTTTTTTTTTGCGCTGTATCGACTATACAGATACTGATTCGGATTCGGAGTCAGAGCCAAAAGATACAGGCATTCGATACGAAAGACACTCGCCAAACGCATCCCCGTAGCGGCTAATTCGCCATAATTTTATTTTTCCAATTCTGATTCGCCCGCTAAAAGATACAGATACATTGGCGCTTACATAGATACAGATACGACTGCGAATACGAATACGCATACAAAGTTCAAGTCCCAGATACCAGATACATTTGTGATCATTGTTTGCCGCTTCTCGGCCTGTCACCGTAACTCACAATTGAATTGTTCCTTTGTTCTGTCCAGCGTTTTCGAGTTGCAAGTTGCAAGTTGCACATTGCACGTTGCACGTTGCACGTTGCTCGCTGGCCGCTGCACGTTGAAAAGAAGAGTTCGAAGAGTTGCAACTACCGAATTTCGCATAATTGGCATTAAGACAAAAGTGAGGCCGTGCCCTTTGTTGTTTACCGCCAGACCGAGTGTCGCCTTTTTCGAAACCGAGATACAGATACAGGAGGGCGAGCCAAAAGATACAGATACAAGCACAGGCACAGTCACAGATACAGATACGAGAATGTTAGTGCCGCCGGATATGATGGCCGCGCAGACGCGGATGATCTATCAAATGAATCGATTCTGCGCCGAAAGGGTCCAGGCCAGGATGTTCAAGACGGCCACCGCCATCCGCGAGATCTGTAAGATCGTCCAGGACATCCTCAAGGAGGTGGAGCTGCAGGAGCCGCGCTTCATCTCCAGCCTGGTGGAGTGTAATGGAAGGTAAATATTGGGCCTTTAATTTTAATCCTGGCCAAGCTATAGACTCAAGATTGAAGTAATAAAACACCGCACTTTCATTGGATTTTTTTATAAAAATCTTTATTAAAATAATTTCATACATATCTTAAATCAAAATATATATTAAATTTAAGCACTAATTCTTAAAAATAACCCCCATATCTAAAAAATATCCCAAATAAATAAAATATCCAAACTAAATCCTAATTAAATCCATGATTCCTCTTGAAATCTTGTTAAATCTGCCACTTGGATGACTTGACGGTTGGTTAACTTGGCTAACAATGACGTTGCACTTTGGTTATAATAATGCCCCTACCAGCAAGAAGGTGCGGAAATAAGGGGTAACAGAGGCAGTAGACCGAGCAGGAGCCGCGATGACAGTCATCCGAGTACTGGAGTTACGCAGATGCCGCTTTGAAGTGTCTGTGGTTGTCTAGAATTAGCTTTTATTACCTTTAATAGATTAATTTAATTAAAATTAGATTAAATTATATAAATTTAAAATAAATATTTACAGATTTGAGGGCGTGGAGGTGATATCCCCCAACGAGTTTGAGATAGTCTTGTATCTCAACCAGATGGGCGTCTTTAACTTCGTGGATGATGGCACCCTGCCAGGATGTGCTGTCCTGAAACTCAGCGATGGCCGCAAGCGATCGATGTCCCTGTGGGTGGAGTTCATCACAGCGAGTGGCTATCTGTCCTCTCGGAAGATCCGTGCCCGTTTCCAGACTTTGGTGGCCCAGGCCTGCGACAAGAGCGTCTACCGGGATCTGGTCAAGATGGTGGGAGACACCAGCGAAGTGAAGCTCCGGATACGGGAGCGTTTTGTGGTCCAGATCACGCCGGCCTTTAAGTGCTCGGGCATCTGGCCGCGTTCTGCCGCCCACTGGCCAGTGCCCCATCTCCCCTGGCCGCATCCCAATATCGTGGCCGAGGTCAAGACCGAAGGATTTGATCTTCTGTCCAAGGAGAGCGTTATCCTTCAGAGCAAGAACAACAATAATGCCGCCAGCATGGAGGGAGATGCCTGGGTTCTCAGTTTCTTCGAGGCGGAGAATCGTCTTCTGCAAGGTAAGAGAGAAATCTTTAAAAAATCTAAAGCATGTCCTGCTATTATCCTTCTTCCAGGTGGGTGTCGTCGTCGCTGTTTGAGCATGCTTAAGACCCTGAGGGATCGGCATTTGGAGCTGCCCGGCAATCCCATCAGTTCCTATCACTTGAAGAATCTCCTCCTCTACGAGTGCGAGAAGCATCCGCGGGACTTTGAGTGGGACGAGAGCTGCATTGCCGACAGGATCAATGGCATATTCCTGCAGTTGATATCCTGCCTCCAGTATCGACGATGTCCGCACTATTTCCTTCCGGGCCTGGACATGTTTAAGGGAAAATCCCCCAGTGCTTTGGAAAATGCCGCCAAACAAGTCTGGCGACTCACCCGGGAAATGCTCACTAATGCCAATGCTTTTGAAAAGCTCTAAGGGGTTAAGGAGTGAAGGGTTAAAAGTGCACAGGATTGGGTACAGGAGAGTGGGTTAAAGATATATGATGGTAAGATTTTGAAGATGGCTAAGATTTACAGAAAATTTATTATAGGTTATTCTTTTTCTTCAAAATAATATTAATTTTTTGTTATTTTTCAAATTGTTTTTAAAGCAAAACTACTTTTTTTACAAAGAGGCTTAAGAAGTCTTTAAAGTTTTTAATAATTTATCATAAATGTAATTTGTGATTAAATTATATAGATTTTTTAACCTATATTTTTGAATTTCTTTTGAAGAAAGTCTCTACAGTAATTTTGAAAACTTTGAACTTTTAAAAATTGTTTTAAAGTAAATACTTATGTATATATTTATATTTACTCACAAAACTTGCTTTGCTTACTTAAAAATACCTTAAAATAAAATATTTTTAATTTAATATTCAACTTCTAAATTTTC
The DNA here is from genome assembly GCF_030179905.1 of Drosophila bipectinata. Taxonomy (NCBI): domain Eukaryota; kingdom Metazoa; phylum Arthropoda; class Insecta; order Diptera; family Drosophilidae; genus Drosophila; species Drosophila bipectinata. The sequence goes on along the minus strand of NC_091734.1, from coordinate 4,359,455 downwards.
TGTAATTTTTAAGTCACAACCAAAATCCTAACCATTTGAGGAGAAAAAGTGTGTTTAAAGAGTGCCAAGTGGATCAAAGATTGTAGATATATATCAAGATATATATACACGACCTTTGGCGGCCATTTTGTGCCATATGTGTGCTTGTGTCCGAGTGTGTGCTGGTGTGTGTGTGCTAAAGTGTTAATGCCGAGATGCGAGATAAGTCCACTCCCCATTCGACTCTGCCCATCCAGGCGTTACCGGCTAAGCCCTCGAATATTGTTTTTAATAACTCTCGCCCCTCACATCCACCAACCTCTCAACTTCTCATCCTCCGCACATCCTTTGTCCTTTGTTCTGAATGGGATAACAATGGACATGGATTCGGATTCAGGATATGTATAAAAAAAAAGAGCATTTGGCCTGACGAGGCGGCTCCTTTTACAGGAGTCTCGCATACTCGACCTTTGCGATTGTTTGGCAGTCACAGCCCAGATCCTAGATCAAAAATAATAATGAACAAAAAACTATATATTTAGTGGAGGGGGTGTACAAGATTTCATTGACCGTTCCAAGTCCAACTTATATTGTTTTTTTTTAAATACTTATTATTAGAAATATACAAATGTCGATGTCTATTATGCGATGCCTATAATCTTTACAATGATTATCCACACAGTTTGTTTTTTTTAAGTGCAAAATAATCCTAGATTGCTTAAGTGAAAAAAAGAAACTACTTGAATAAATTCAAGAATAGCCAAAGGCAATATATGGATTTTTTTTAAAGAGAAAATAGGTAGAGGAATTTATTTTAAGGAATTTGGATAGACCTATATGCTGAATATTTATTTTATTTGAAAGCTTAAGGTACAAATTCCTCAAAATACCTACTTAAAAAAAGAGTATCTCCATAACCTTAAAGCTCCTTTTATTTAAAAACCGTGAGAACCTAGAAGATACATTTCCACCTGAAGATGGAATCCCTGCGATGAGAGGAACTCATTAGGGCCTTTTTGGCGAGTGAGTTAGTGTTATGATTATTGGCAATCGAGTAATATTTATTCGCCAAGACATATCTTTGGATCGGCGAAGAGCGAAAGTATCTGTATCTGGGCAAGACAACGCACGTATCCGTATCTGTGTAGCTGAGAAGATGCAGCTGCAGGAACTGCGACAACTGAGCATCACTTTTATTACCCTTATTTATGGTTATATCTTTTCTGGCGGGAGGCTTCTCGAAAACAAAACCAAACCAAGCCAAAAAAATAAAAATAATAAAGTGAATTTTGGTTTTGGCCGCTTTTGTTCTGAGGATTCTTTTGTCTCCTCAGTCGCTTTCCATTCGCATTTATATTTATTTTTTTTTGGCGTAACGAAACGAAACGAAAACTTTCAGAGTAATGTAATCGATATTTTCACAAAAAGGTGAGGAGGAGCAGGAGCTCCAGCTACAGACTACAACTCCTGTGTTTCCATCTTTTAATGGAAAGTACGGAAAATAATCAACATCGTCGTCAGCACAAAAGGCAGGCACATAATAATGCGATAGCCAAAATAACAAATTATGCCCTGGCACGCAGGGATCATATTACCAGGCTTGCCAGCTTCTCTCTCGCTATCAGGTTAGGTAGGGGGATGGCTGAGGCAGGTCCTGGGAAAAGCATCATCAGGTGACCGAATCCAACAAACCGTATCCGTATTCCGGTGGATTGCCCATTTGGCCGCCAGCGCCAGGACACGTGACTGCCGGTTGGATTATAAATAAAAACCAGCAACAGCATAGACAAGGGAATGAGGACCTTCCTCCATTAGTCTGGTCCTCCAGGACCACAAGGACCATGTGCTCTACTCCAGCATCGATAAGGCACGATTTTCAGCTGTTTTGACAAATTGTATTCCAAATGAAATTAACAGGAGGGCTTGCCGAGGGGGAGTTGAAAAAATACAGCCAATTATAGATGAATTTTCAACAGGATCTATGGCAAAGGACTCTAAATAAAATAGAAAAGCTTGCTATATCTTTTTCTTAAATATTGTTTGCATGTTTTAATTAGCTTTTAATATTTTTCAGAAATAAGGAAAGAGATATCTTGGACATGTTCTATTATTAAGTTAAGCTTTATAAAATCAAAACATCCTATTAACATCCCAAACCTTCCTCATAAGTATATCCTAAACATCCTTATCCTTATATAAAATTTACCAAAAAGGGTAACTAAAATTCGACTCTAGTCCTTTTTCAAAAACTTTTCAATTTTTAAGGTTTTTCTTGCTGACATTTATATGCACCCTTCCTCCAGTTTAGTCCTGTCACTGCCACGCCTTGCGGCCTTTTGTGGGCGGTGACAGGATAAAGAGAGCGACTTGCTTTGTGGTCCCTTTTTTTCAGTGGGTCCTTTTGGTTCCTTTAGTCCTTTAGTTCTTAGTCCTTTGTGGCTTCTGGCTTTGTCGCACGTTTCTTTGTTTTAATTGTTTACTAATGATATTTAAATTAGTGCTCTAAGTGACCGCGGGCGGTTACCAGCTATCGCTCCCTCCCCCCCCACTTACCCTCGCCCCCCATCTCTCCTCTCTCCTCTCCCATCAGCCATTATACATTATCCATTATCCTTGTGGCTTTGTATTTTTGTTTGTTGTTTTGCATTTTTGACATTTCATTTGTTTAGATCTTCCTACTGGCGAGGGGCGACTGAATGGTAGATTCTTAATAATAAGGGGGTTTATAGATCTAAGAGGTTGAATTTAAGGTATTTAGTTTCTAGAACTTTAAAGAAAAAATACTGCATTTTTGGTCAAGTTATGACTATGGGAAGAGGCTTCAAATATTCCATACTATTCTTTAAATATTTTTGTATTTTAAAAAGCATTACCTCTCTTAGAACTGTCTCTGATCTTTCTGCTTGTCACTTGGCTGGGCGTAATTATGTCGTCATTATCAAAAACACGTGGTGCAATTTACCAAACACGCCAAAAAGGAGGCGACTCCTCGGCCTCGTACTGCTCCCATCAGGCAGGGGCGTCGTCTGGGCAATAGAAGAGTGGGCCGGGGAGCTGGAGGGGATCTCAGCACACGCCACAAATTATGAATATCAGAGAAATGTAGAAGATGAATGGCACAGGAAAATGCCAGCGGGAAACCGGGAGTGGGAAATTAGTTTTCCACGCATCGCCAGCAAACACAATGGAGCATCATTCCAGGGGCGGCCGGCACCTACACGTGATAATTTAGAGCAGATTGTCGCCTTCAAGAGGGGTATATATGTATATATACTATACACTTTAGAACCATCGTATTTTTGGATGGACATTTGCATTCAATTACGGCAGCTGTGAGCCGGCTCTGATTTATATTTATATGCACGCGTCTTCTCCAAAAGTCCCATAAAGGAAACCCCAAATTGTGCCACACAGCGGGGGCAACCAGGCAGGCAGGGGGATACAGGAGCATTGGTGCTGGAGAGCTGGGGGATTCAAATCTTTTAGAAAAAAAAGGGGGAAGAATATCTAGAAAATAAAAGAGTTTTTTTGGCGCTGCCTGCGTTCAATCATAATTATGTGATTTGTTTGCGACGCCGGCGCGTCCAACTAATTAAACGGAGGAGTGACAGAATGAGTGGGTGGATTGGGTGGAATGGGTGGATACTCCAAGACTAGAGGGGGGTGAGGATAAATCTGCAGGCCTGTTGACGGATTGTCGCTGATGTTGCCGTGCCCGGGTCTGAAATTATGACATTTTGATTTGAGCTCCATTTGATGTCTCTCAGCCGGGCCGCCACACTGATTAATGCCGCTGCCTCTATGAAAGGGGGAAATTGGGGAAAATTATTGCCCTGAAAATCCCTAGAGGAGTAGGAAAAAGGAAGTCGGGGCCAAGGTGAACTAATTAAGAGGCTAGAACCAGGCAGACGACTTGCAGCTGCCACAAAATTATGGTAGAGAGCAGGGCACTTAGCCATATTATGCAAATGACAAACAATTTGTAGAATTTTTGTTTTTCAAATAATATAAATATATTTCCCCCTTAACTTAACCCATTTTTTCTTATTATATATTTTATTTCTTTGTGCTACATGCAACAAGTGACAAGTAAGACGACATTCGGTGGCAACTGGGCATTGAAAAGTTTGAAGAAGGCCCCTGTCTCGATCGAGAGTTATCCCAAATCGATTAACATTATTAATGAATGCATATCATGGGAATAAGTGGGCATCCATGGGTGGGGTATGGCACTGTGTGTGTGTCACGAGGGGGTGGGGTAGTGGCAGTGGCAGGGTCAGGGGACAGGGGACAGGTGGAGCAGCAAAAGTCAAAACATGAAAAGGTTTTCAAACAATTTCAATTCTCAGAATCGAATCGAAACGGAATGAAATGAACTCCAGCGAAACATTGTCAACATGATCATCAACTGGGCCCCCGTTCCCCATCCCTTAATCTATCCCTCTCTTTCTGTTTCTTTTAGCCATCTCTTTCTGTGTCTCATATGCTCCGTCTCTGTCTCTGTCAACATATTTATGGGCCAACATTTTGGAGCTGTGATTGCGGTTAAGGTTGAGATTGAGATTGGAGGTAAAAATGCACTGGGAAAAATACTAAAAAATTATTTGCTTTACAGATTAAATAATAAATAGGTTTTTAGGATTTTAGAGAAACTATTTACGTAAGAAAATTAATAAAATCAAGCCTAAAATATTTTTTTTAAATTTATAGAACTTGTTAGAAAGGTCCTCCCTTTATTCCAAATGAAACCCTTACTTTTCAAAGTATTTTTTCCAGTGTCTATAGTCAGGCCCCGGGGGCTGTCCGTAGAGCAATGGAATGTCCAAATGTTCGATCATAAAACAAAGACCCAGAGCCACAGAAACCCAAACAGAAACCGAAATCGAAACCGAAACGGAGTTAAAGTCAAATTTTGTGGTAGACGGCAGCGAACGAGGTTGGAAACGAGTCGGAATCAATGCAGATAATATCAATTATATGTAAAAGATACACATGCATGCGATAGATACATTTGCCCCGATAAGAATTTAAAATATTAACATCAACAAGAAACACACACCATTCGGGGGAACCGTGTCATGGAATGTGTGTGAGATTCCCCCAACTATATTTTATACCCTTTTTTTTGTCAAAAAAGAGTATTCTGATTACCCTATAAAGACCTATTAAATACACTTGTTTTTATAATTGCATTTTATTTAAATTAAATTAGTCTACATCAATGTAATATAACTACATTTTATATATTCAAAAAAAAAAAACATAATAACCATAATTGCTAATCATAATTAAAAAAAATGAAATAAATTACAAATAAATGACAATTTTAGGCATTTCTTCTTCAGCAAACTATAAACAATACTATAATAAAATACAAGCTGTACTCCTGGGAACACTTTTTTTATAGCAGCCTAAACTGATCCCAAAGCCGAGACACACAGCGCTGTGTGGTGGATGTCTTGGCTTTACCTCCATGTCTTTATTCTGGTTTGCAACCATATTCTGATGATGGGACTTACTCTTTTGGCCCGCGAGTTTTGAAAAAAGTGTTCCAAGCAGATGGGGGGATTATTCATAATGGGGGATGGAGACCTTAATCCTTAATCCTTGCAGAACTCGGAGCGCAGGACATTCTCGGCACCGGATAGGATGGCGCCCTCGTTCTGGGGACACAGCTTGAGGTACAGATCCGTGGACTCCATCACCTCGATCAGGATATACTCCAGATAGATCCTGGGCGAAGACAGGATGCGCCAGGTAAGCGGATTGAGAATGCTGGTCGGATACTCCCAGTGTACGGTGGCGTATTCCGGATTCTCGAGATCCCGCCCGGCCACCACGGCCTTGTACTCGTAGCCCGGCTCAAAGTACATGGACTTTGTCGAGAACTTCATCAGCTCCGTGGAGGCTCGCTTCTTCTTGTGCATAGTCTTCCCATCGTGCACCCGGACGGACAGGATGCCCACCTCTCCGCCGTGCAGCGTGCTCTCATCGTGGGCGGACATTCGCACCGTGATCCGGTAGTGCAGCCGGCAGAAGGGCTTCCTGTCCCCGGTCCACAGATAGAAGACTCCGGGGGAGTCGCCCTGCTTGATGTGGCCGAGATTCACCTGCTCCTGGTAGTCCTCCTGGCTGTGATAGCCCATGCGCAGGCAGGTGTGTCCCGGTTCCTCGCAGCTGATGCATTTGTGGTCCTTGAAGCTCTGAAAGATTATAGAAGTTGTTAGAACCTTGTTGGGTTTAAGGAGAACCGGAAACTCACCTCAAAGGAGTCACAGGTGATGCCCAGGAAAGGGCACTTGGAGCCGATGCTCTCCGTGAAGTACTGCTCACTGCGGATGTGGTTGCAGCCGAGGAACTCCTGCATGGTCAGGAAGAGAGTGGCCTTCCGATTGCTCTTGACCACGTCCTGGAACTTCTTGTTGCAGCCCGGATTATCGAAGCCCCCATTGGGAAAGAAGTCCACATGCCCCAGACGCATATTGATGCCCAGACCGCCTTTCATCAGAGGATTTGCATCCGTGTGGACAATATCCACGAAATGGGCATCTGTGGGATCCAGACGGACAATGGGATCCGTATCCGTGAAGAGGGGAGCAGCCGGATCCAGTCCAGTAATCCTGTTCATCTTCAAGCCAAAGTCCCGCTGGAGATGGTAGCCCGCATAGCCGGACAAATGGGCGCCCAGGGAGTGGCCAATGATGTGGACTTTTGAGAGATTGGGCAGCTTCAGCTCCTCGTAGAGCATGTGCACCACATGGGCGGTAATGGCACCCACCAACCGGATATTCGCCACAGCCTGGACATACGGAGGACTGGCACCACCACCCCAATCTATCAGCACCACCGCCGCCTTGCCCTGCGGCTCATGATGCAGTAGAGCTTTAGCCAGGTCCAACATCCATGGTATCTCACCCGACTCCAGATACCCATGAACAAGAAGGAAGATCTTGCCATGCGGATCCACGCCCATGCCTTGGATACCATCCGGATCATTGAGATCCAAGTACAGTGGCTGATCCAGTTCCTTCCGCGTGTGCAACGTGAAATGGGGCTCTATTTCCGAGGGTTTCTGGGGATGCACGCCAATGGTTCGGGTCACCGTATTCCAGGGTCCATTGATGGGAAAACAGCCGTAGACGCCAAAGCACTTGACCTCGTTAATGTCTGGAAGGGATTGTGGGAAAAAACGAGGCAAGAATTATTGGAAGGCGAAGCGTGACTGGAAATTGTTGACGGCTTTATTTGGCCATAAACCCAGAGCAGGTGTCGATCTGATAAGGCCCATAACTATCAATAATAGCTCTTTTTCGGAATAGCTCAACGAAACCTGATAATGAGATTGTTTGGAAGTGACTTTTAGGCAAATCATTGGAATTATAATTAGCCTCAGGAAATAACTGGAGGATGGAAGCGCTTTAAAAATTATTTTAAAAAACCTTATCAAGATTTTTTTTTGATAAAAACTTAGTCCCAGTCCTTCCCAACTCTAAAAACTTCTTTAAAAAAATATTTAAAATTATAATAAAATAATATTGAACGACCTTAGAATAAACCCTGTTTGGTCTATTAACCGTCCCATGATTGTCGGAGCGTAAATCTTTAATAAGACCTTTCTTGTAGACCCTATTGCATTGATAATTCTCAAATAGGGTCCATAATTGAAAATATCTATTTTTTTGTTTGTGGCCTTCGAGTCAACGAGGCATGATAAACAGTGGTCGGAAATGGATATGGATATGGATATTTGGGAAGACCCCCCCTAAATAGCCTCCAGGCTGTCGTGTGCCTTCGTCTACCTCCAATATGAATCACTTCTTCCGCTCGACTGACCATTATCGTCATTCTTCTGACGCGTTTTCTTCTCTGCTCTGTCCCTCGAATCTATATCTTCTATATAGCTTTCCGCTTGTATCGGAAGTTTTGTCGATTAGATACGAAATAAAGCCATACGCCATAGAGAATCACACGATACTGTCCCTGATTTGCAAATCAAATTGCGGCAAGTGCACTTGTTTCCATGGAACGCTAGTTCTTTCGACTAGTTGGATGATAATGATCACTCATGTGTCCCCAAAAAGGTTGAGTGAACTGCCAATAAGTGTTTGATTGGAAAACAAACCAAAGCAGACCACTTAGTGGGCCTAAAAGCCCAAACAAAAGCTACAATTTGCCTAAGAAAAGTGGTAAGGTAATACTACTTTTTAAGCTTGACTTTGGTAACTATTTGGAAATAAAAACAAGGCCAAGATTTATCTAGAAAATGGCTCAGAAATTCATCAAGTCTTAGATCTATATCAGCCTCCTATATTTCTTAACAAAAAAAATAATCTACAAAAGTTCATTAAACCCCATTGGTTTTGTGCCACTTTTCGTGTAGCATATTGCAATCTGGATCTAGAGAGTGATTGATATGCCACATGTGGCACCCAGATCGAATGACTTACCACTTTTGGTTGCCGGTGGCAGGTCCACCAAGGTGTTGAGTGTCGCCCGACTGGTCCGATTAGCCAAATACAACATGGTCTGCAGCATTAGGCCGCCCGTGGTATTTGCCACATACATTTTGGATATTTTTTGTTAGTTTAAAGCCCTTTCTTTGAATCACTCTTGGATCATATTATTATGTCTCGTGGGGTGGGTGGTATTATTTTTTTGTCACTTTTGTTTTAGTCACAAATCACTTGAACTTCTAGTCGCCACTCGAGCTCTTATTTTTTTTTTTAATTCTTATCTAATGGCTAATGTACGAGTTGCGATCCAATAGATCGATCGATCGATCGCTTTGCTTTTTTCCACTTTTAATTAAATTAATCTTATCGACTGTCTCTTGGTTTGCCGTTAGATTTGCGGCCCTTCTGGCTAGCCTCCTCTATATCACCTCCTTGAGGTTATATATCTGTGTGAGATCTGGTGGATTCCCTACGATCCGTTTCACTTGAGAACCGTCCAAGCACTGAGCGGATCGGCGAAGCCCACGCAATTTTTATGCCCGCCCGAAGAACCCAAAAGCCGAAGTCAAGCCGAAGGCGAAAAAAAAGCGCATCCGAAGCCAGAGTTGATAATGCTGATAGTTTGGCTATTTTTTAACTACATTTTCTTAAATTTAAATTAAAAAATAAGCTAAAATTTAAAGGGTAAAATATATATTAAGGCCTATACTTTGGTATACATTTTGGAGTTCAAATTTAGGGCTTTATATTATTATATAGCTTTTAAGAAAATCTTTCATAGGTTTTTGTATATCTTATACATTTTAATATTTAATTTAAGACCATAATAGTCTCTTAATAACTCTTTCAAGTTCTTATATTAATTTAAAATAACAATAAATATTAAATACCCTCCTCTATAACATCATCACTGATCACTGATCTGTAGCACGCGACTTGGGGTCCGATTGTCGTGGGGGCGGGGATGCGTGCTTTGGCCCTGGTTCTATGATAACACCACCAAACCCATCAATTTTTTCGCTCAGTGCAGATGCAAAGTACATCAACGGCTGGCGGGCTGTTTTTTTTTTTGTTGATAAGCGGGTGGGTGGAGAGTGGAGGGGCTACACTGCAACGACAACAAAGTGACCGCCAGCGGATCCCAGCTGATAGGGGGCCCAGTGGGGGGTGGTAGGAGGTATCCCCCGATCGAAAATAGATGCAATAGTCAGTCCCTCCCTCGACTTTTTCCAGCAACAGATGTTTTTTGTTCCGAATAAACACTGTAGGAAAATATTTGTATACATTTTATAGTTTTAAGTTTCAAGAAATGATCAGAGAAAAATATTTTAAGGTTTTAGGTAACAGCTAGGTCAGATTTATTTCTAGGAAAGTACTCAGTTTAGTTTTTACAGATGTTTTCTAAGAAAAAAAAAATCAATAACAGATATTAGATATATATATACATATATAGGTATATAGTTTACTTACGAATAAAAGTTATTTTTTAATCGTTGATTCGAAACACGTGAAAGTCATTATTCTAGTCAATTATACTTTGAAATCTGATGATTTATTTTAGAGCTTAAGATAAATTATCCTACATCTATATAATGTGAATTATAATATACTTATAATTATAATATAAACATTAGACATTATGTTTTAATAAATACTTTTACAAAATACCTTAAATAACTAACTATACGCCTATTTATTTTTGTGAGTGTCCCAATCGAATATATTTCCTCGGAAACTGTGTCAAGTGACAGGCCCCCCAAATGCCCCCCTTCGACAGGTGGTGTTAGTGTCAGTGTCTGGCTGGTATTCCCGTTTCCATTACCGTTCGGAATAACGTTATCAGTGGCAGAACATAATCCCGTTTCGCTTTCGAGGCGTCCAAAGTCCGGAGAAGGTGTTTACGGGTTTTTCGATCGGTAAAATCCACCAGGATCTCCAATATTGCGCCCATTGACGTCAAGATGAAACAAACTCTGATCGATGACAGACAGCAGAGGGTAATCTTGTTATCACAGCCAAGTAAATACATATATTATAAACACATTCTTTATTCATCTTTGTCATTATTTTGTGTTTACGACACTTTCTGCCTTGTGCGAGTGTATATTTAAAAAAAAAAACAAAACTCTTCTTTCATCAACATCTATCAAAATATACAAAATAAGCATTTTGCAACTTTAAGATACTTTGAAGAAGATGACTCAAAAGCTGCTTACTTCCGCATGACAGCAGCCATATAAAAATAAATCTCTATATATAATTATTTTAATAGACATATATGTATATATAGCCACTTGATCCGATAAGCATCGAACTTTGAAACCAAAAATTGATTCCGGTTCAAAAATCCACTTGCATTGCCTTCGCAATTCCACACTCAGAGCCAAGCCCTCGCTAATGTAATTGTTTACGGAATCCGAAACACAACCAAAATCGGTTATAAAGTGCATTCTATACTGCATATACTTCTCTATACTGCATATTAAATCAAAGTTTATTTGCAGCGAACGTAAACAGTAGCCTGGAAATCGAGCAAACAATCTGGAATATTAAATAACTACGTCGATGTAATCAGAGGCAGGGCCAAGAGACCCCCAAGGAGATTACTGTTTACGTAGATCAGTGTCAGCTCGAAGCCTTTTCAAAAATTTTGATGGAGAACATAGATATTAAACATAACAAATTCTATCCGATCCGGATAGAATAAAGTGCCATTTTGTAATTAGCGAACCCAAAAGCGACTTTCCTCATTCAAAACATTGCTTAAATATCGTTTTGAAATTTTTAGAAATTTTTCTTAGGGGTACCCCTACAAAAATGTGGATTTTCGCAATTTCCCCACTTTTGCTCCTTTGGGCTCGATTTTTGGCAAAAATCCTGGGGGTTCCCCTTGGAAAAGTGCGAATTCGGTTTTTCCTCAGTTTTTGGCGAATATCTTGGCTATTTCGCAACCGATCGTAAAAAGGGATGCCATTTAGGAATCAGGGATCTTTTCGCCGTCGATCTGCATCCAAGGATTCCTAAAATCCTCCAAAAAAAATTTTGGCTCGATTTTTGGCAAAAATCTTGAGGGTTCCCCTTGGAAAAGTGCGAATTCGGTTTTTCCTCAGTTTTTGGCGAATATCTTGGCTATTTCGCACCGGATCGTAAAAAGGGATGCCATTTAGGAATCAGGGATCCTTTCGCCGTCGATCTGCATCCAAGGATTCCTAAAATCCCCAAAAAAAAATTTGGCTCGATTTTTGGCAAAAATCCTGGGGGTTCCCCTTGGAAAAGTGCGAATTCGGTTTTTCCTCAGTTTTTGGCGAATATCTTGGCTATTTCGCACCGGATCGTAAAAAGGGATGCCATTTAGGAATCAGGGATCCTTTCGCCGTCGATCTGCATCCAAGGATTCCTAAAATCCTCCAAAAAAAATTTTGGCTCGATTTTTGGCAAAAATCCTGGGGGTTCCCCTTGGAAAAGTGCGAATTCGGGTTTTCCTCAGTTTTTGGCGAATATCTTGGCTATTTCGCACCCGATCGTAAAAAGGGATGCCATTTAGGAATCAGGGATCCTTTCGCCGTCGATCTGCATCCAAGGATTCCTAAAATCCTCCAAAAAAAATTTTGGCTCGATTTTTGGCAAAAATCCTGGGGGTTCCCCTTGGAAAAGTGCGAATTCGGGTTTTCCTCAGTTTTTGGCGAATATCTTGGCTATTTCGCACCCGATCGTAAAAAGGGATGCCATTTAGGAATCAGGGATCCTTTCGCCGTCGATCTGCATCCAAGGATTCCTAAAATCCTCCAAAAAAAATTTGGGCTCGATTTTTGGCAAAAATCCTGGGGGTTCCCCTTGGAAAAGTGCGAATTCGGGTTTTCCTCAGTTTTTGGCGAATATCTTGGCTATTTCGCACCGGATCGTAAAAGGGGATGCCATTTAGGAATCAGGGATCCTTTCGCCGTCGATCTGCATCCAAGGATTCCTAAAATACTCAAAAAAAAATTTTGGCTCGATTTTTGGCAAAAATCCTGGGGGTTCCCCTTGGAACAGTGCGAATTCGGTTTTTCCTCAGTTTTTGGCGAATATCTTGGCTATTTCGCACCCGATCGTAAAAAGGAATGCCATTTAGGAATCAGGGATCCTTTCGCCGTCGATCTGCATCCAAGGATTCCTAAAATCCTCCAAAAAAAATTTTGGCTCGATTTTTGGCAAAAATCTTGAGGGTTCCCCTTGGAAAAGTGCGAATTCGGGTTTTCCTCAGTTTTTGGCGAATATCTTGGCTATTTCGCACCCGATCGTAAAAAGGGATGCCATTTAGGAATCAGGGATCCTTTCGCCGTCGATCTGCATCCAAGGATTCCTAAAATCCTCCAAAAAAAATTTTGGCTCGATTTTTGGCAAAAATCCTGGGGGTTCCCCTTGGAAAAGTGCGAATTCGGGTTTTCCTCAGTTTTTGGCGAATATCTTGGCTATTTCGCACCGGATCGTAAAAAGGATCGTGCGAATCGTAACCGAATTCGCACTTTTCCAAGGGGAACCCTCAAGATTTTTGCCAAAAATCGAGCCAAAATTTTTTTGGAGGATTTTAGGAATCCTTGGATGCAGATCGACGGCGAAAGGATCCCTGATTCCTAAATGGCATCCCTTTTTACGATCGGGTGCGAAATAGCCAAGATATTCGCCAAAAACTGAGGAAAACCCGAATTCGCACTTTTCCAAGGGGAACCCCCAAGATTTTTGCCAAAAATCGAGCCAAAATTTTTTTTGGAGGATTTTAGGAATCCTTGGATGCAGATCGACGGCGAAAGGATCCCTGATTCCTAAATGGCATTCCTTTTTACGATCGGGTGCGAAATAGCCAAGATATTCGCCAAAAACTGAGGAAAAACCGAATTCGCACTGTTCCAAGGGGAACCCCCAAGATTTTTGCCAAAAATCGAGCCAAAATTTTTTTTGGAGGATTTTAGGAATCCTTGGATGCAGATCGACGGCGAAAGGATCCCTGATTCCTAAATGGCATCCCTTTTTACGATCGGGTGCGAAATAGCCAAGATATTCGCCAAAAACTGAGGAAAAACCGAATTCGCACTTTTCCAAGGGGAACCCCCAGGATTTTTGCCAAAAATCGAGCCAAAATTTTTTTTGGAGGATTTTAGGAATCCTTGGATGCAGATCGACGGCGAAAGGATCCCTGATTCCTAAATGGCATCCCTTTTTACGATCCGGTGCGAAATAGCCAAGATATTCGCCAAAAACTGAGGAAAAACCGAATTCGCACTTTTCCAAGGGGAACCCTCAAGATTTTTGCCAAAAATCGAGCCAAAATTTTTTTTGGAGGATTTTAGGAATCCTTGGATGCAGATCGACGGCGAAAGGATCCCTGATTCCTAAATGGCATTCCTTTTTACGATCGGGTGCGAAATAGCCAAGATATTCGCCAAAAACTGAGGAAAAACCGAATTCGCACTTTTCCAAGGGGAACCCCCAAGATTTTTGCCAAAAATCGAGCCAAAATTTTTTTTTCGGGATTTTAGGAATCCTTGGATGCAGATCGACGGCGAAAGGATCCCTGATTCCTAAATGGCATTCCTTTTTACGATCGGGTGCGAAATAGCCAAGATATTCGCCAAAAACTGAGGAAAAACCGAATTCGCACTGTTCCAAGGGGAACCCCCAAGATTTTTGCCAAAAATCGAGCCAAAATTTTTTTTGGAGGATTTTAGGAATCCTTGGATGCAGATCGACGGCGAAAGGATCCCTGATTCCTAAATGGCATCCCTTTTTACGATCGGGTGCGAAATAGCCAAGATATTCGCCAAAAACTGAGGAAAAACCGAATTCGCACTTTTCCAAGGGGAACCCTCAAGATTTTTGCCAAAAATCGAGCCAAAATTTTTTTTTCGGGATTTTAGGAATCCTTGGATGCAGATCGACGGCGAAAGGATCCCTGATTCCTAAATGGCATCCCTTTTTACGATCCGGTGCGAAATAGCCAAGATATTCGCCAAAAACTGAGGAAAAACCGAATTCGCACTTTTCCAAGGGGAACCCACAGGATTTTTGCCAAAAATCGAGCCAAAATTTTTTTTTGGGGATTTTAGGAATCCTTGGATGCAGATCGACGGCGAAAGGATCCCTGATTCCTAAATGGCATTCCTTTTTACGATCCGGTGCGAAATAGCCAAGATATTCGCCAAAAACTGAGGCATCCCTTCAAGTGATGCCACAGGTCCTAGGGAACGAAACCCCCATTAGGGTCACCCAAAAGGGTATTCCACAGTCCGGACCACCGGCACCGACTGATGCTGCAGTTCTTGTACCTGCGACACCAAAACCCTTACAGGTGATTCCTCCATCGAAACATATATTTGTTTCTCGGCTTGCCCCTGATACTTCAGAGATTGATATCTCGGCTTATATCAAAGCCAAAACTAAAGCCGATATAAAGGTGGAGGACATACAAAAATTTAAATACAATTATACAAGGCGCACGTCTTCTTTCAAGATTCGTGTGCCCGCGCTGATGTTCAAGACGATTTGTTCTCCCAGTTTTTGGCCAGAGAATCTTTTCGTCCAAGAACATCAGCCTAGTTCCGTTAAAAAAAAAGTTAATAAACCAGTGGGAGTGAGACTTCCCAATATCGGAACCACTGACCAACCCTCCACCTCTTCTTTGGCCTCTAACCCAAAAAACTAATTTCCTCACTAACTCTTACCTATCAGAATACTAGGGGGCTACGTAGCAAACTCCCCAAGCTATATTCTGATAGTTCTTTCTTTGT
The DNA here is from genome assembly GCF_030179905.1 of Drosophila bipectinata. Taxonomy (NCBI): domain Eukaryota; kingdom Metazoa; phylum Arthropoda; class Insecta; order Diptera; family Drosophilidae; genus Drosophila; species Drosophila bipectinata. The sequence continues at coordinate 4,344,259 of NC_091734.1, read as the reverse complement.
ATCCCATATAATAGCATTTACAGAAACTTGGTTAAATCCGGAGATCTTTAGCTCCGAAGTTTTTCCAAGTAAGTACACCACTTTTAGACGGGATCGATCTCAGCGAAGAGGAGGTGGAGTCCTCATTTCGGTAGACTCTACTTTTGCTTCTGAAGAGGTGAAATCCCAAGAGTTTGGTGACATAGAATTTATTTGCGTTAAAATCACTATGTCCGTGAAAGCTTTATACATTACATGTTCATATATACCTCCTATGTCTGAACCGCCCACATATTGGCAGCATTTGTCCGCTATTCGATACGTCTCTAATCTTATGACGGATCGTGACCAACTCGTAGCGGTGGGCGACTTTAATATCCCAGAATTAAAGTGGTCCAACGTCGATAACTCACCATCTTTGTCACTTATAACTTACCATGACTTCACCGCGGGCATGTTTGACATGTCCCTAGGTCAGATCAATCATGTCAGAAATTCGCTAGGTCGGCTCTTAGACTTATGTTTTGTATCTGATCCAGATGGTACCGCTCTCTCCAGAGCTTTTCCCCTTTCAGCCCCAGAGGATCCATATCACCCCACGCTGGAGGTCTCAATCGAAACCACTCCTGGTATCGATCAGATGTCTCCGAGCGTGGTAAATAAGATTCGCTGTTTCCGTAAAGCTGATTTTCAAAAACTTAATAGCCTTATCGATACATTTGACTGGTCTGATATTCTGGCGTGCACTGATCTTAATGTCACTTTAGAAAAATTTTATTTTACTTTAAATACATTTTTTGACTCATGTGTGCCTTGGAAACATCCGTCCGCTTCAACAAATCCTCCTTGGTATACAAGGTCCCTCACTAACCTAAAAAATAAAAAAAATAAGCTTTTACTTAAATATAAAAAAACCTGCAGTAGTGTTGATTTCTCAAGATACCTACTAGCTCGGTCGAATTTTACCGTGCATAACGCTGAATGTTATAGGAATTATATTGACCGCTGCCGGATTCAATTTACTCAGGATCCAAAGCAGTTTTATAATTTTGTAAACACTAAGCGTAAACACGTATCTTTTTCACCTCTGCTTATGTTTGAAAATTCCTCTGCGACTTCGGATCAGGCCATTGCCGATCTATTCGCAGAATTTTTTCAAACAACTTATTCTCCTCCTAAATTGACTGATCAGCCTTATGCATATAACATTCAAGCAGCAAATCTTATTTTCTGTCCGTCTTTTTCTGAGAGCAACTTATTATCTGGTCTTTTAAGGGTAAAACCCATTTATTCGCCAGGCCCCGACGGAGTACCAGGCTGTGTGCTAAAATACTGCGCCAGGGCTCTGTGCAAACCTCTTCTAAGACTTTTCAACTTATCTTTGGAAACCTCGATTTTTCCCCTTAAGTGGAAGGAATCATTTATAATTCCCCTACATAAAAAGGGGAAAAAGTCCGAGGCTGCCAACTACAGAGGCATCTCTAAGTTGTCGGCAATTCCAAAGTTATTTGAAAAATTAATTACCCCTCATTTGCAACACCTTTGCTCTTCGATCATCACTCCTTGTCAGCATGGCTTTATTAAGCGTCGCTCCACCACCACAAACTTATTGGAGTTGACATCCTTTGTCATAGACGGCTTTTGTAAGGGATATCAAACCGATGTAATTTACACAGACTTCAGCAAAGCATTTGATTCAGTTAATCACTCACTTTTGTTGAGTAAACTGAATATGCTGGGTTTTCCTAAAGACCTCTTAACGTGGATCTCCAGCTACCTAGATGGAAGGACACAAAGAGTCTTATTTAAAAACATACAGTCCCGTCTGGTCCGTGCTACATCCGGCGTCCCTCAAGGAAGTCATCTTGGCCCGTTATTATTTACGCTTTTTATAAACGACTTGCCCCCTGCTTTAACGAACTCTCTAGTTCTTATGTATGCAGATGATGTAAAGCTTTGTCTTCAGTATAAATCCATCTCTGCCCAATGCAGTCTTCAGTCTGACCTTGATAACTTTCAAAAATGGTGTTTGGCTAATGATTTAATACTTAATGGATCAAAATGCAAGCATATGTCTTTTTATCGTTCTTGCCCTCTGCAAGCTACGTATTCCATTAATGGGATTGCCTTAGAAAAATTAACCCAGGTTAATGATCTCGGCATCCTATTAGACATAAAACTTAAATTTGCCGACCATATTTCCTTAATGGTTAATAAGGCTAAAGGAGTCCTTGGTTTTATTAAAAGGTGGTCAAAAGAATTTAATGACCCCTATATAACCAAAACTTTATTCATTTCTTTGGTCCGTCCGATACTAGAGTACGGTTCATGTGTCTGGAGTCCCCAATATGGAGTACATAAGGACCGCATAGAATCCGTACAAAAGAACTTTTTAATATTTGCACTTAGAGGTCTATACTGGGATGCAAATCTTCAGCTTCCATCCTACAGTAGCAGACTTTTACTTATTAACTTACCTAGCTTAACAAATCGTAGGACAATGCTCGGTGTAGTTTTTCTGCAAAACCTTATCAACGGGGATGTAGATAGCCAGCATTTACTAACACGCTTAAATTTCAACATTCCTAATAGAAGGACTCGAAACTTTAGTCCTCTGTTCCTTAGCCGTTGTAGTTCGACATATGCACTGCATGACCCTTTTAGGGTATTATGTTCGAACTACAATGGTCTCTACTCTATTACATCTCTTTCCTGTCCATCTAATTTAAAATATAGAATTTTAAATTTCCTTACTAACTCCTCTTAGCTTAATAATTAACAAATAACTTAATATACTCTAACAAATCGTTTCTTGAGCGCCCCTCGGTCGTCTGGGCCTCTAAGCTTTATGATGAATACAGGAATGCTAGCTGATGCTCTTATTGATGCACAAGCCATTTCCAAATTCTGAAAGACCGCGAAAAAAAAAAAAAAAAAAAAAAAAAAAAAAACCCGAATTCGCACTTTTCCAAGGGGAACCCCCAGGATTTTTGCCAAAAATCGAGCCAAAATTTTTTTTGGAGGATTTTAGGAATCCTTGGATGCAGATCGACGGCGAAAGGATCCCTGATTCCTAAATGGCATCCCTTTTTACGATCGGGTGCGAAATAGCCAAGATATTCGCCAAAAACTGAGGAAAACCCGAATTCGCACTTTTCCAAGGGGAACCCTCAAGATTTTTGCCAAAAATCGAGCCAAAATTTTTTTTGGAGGATTTTAGGAATCCTTGGATGCAGATCGACGGCGAAAGAATCCCTGATTCCTAAATGGCATCCCTTTTTACGATCGGGTGCGAAATAGCCAAGATATTCGCCAAAAACTGAGGAAAAACCGAATTCGCACTTTTCCAAGGGGAACCCACAGGATTTTTGCCAAAAATCGAGCCAAAATTTTTTTTGGGGATTTTAGGAATCCTTGGATGCAGATCGACGGCGAAAGGATCCCTGATTCCTAAATGGCATCCCTTTTTACGATCCGGTGCGAAATAGCCAAGATATTCGCCAAAAACTGAGGAAAACCCGAATTCGCACTTTTCCAAGGGGAACCCTCAAGATTTTTGCCAAAAATCGAGCCAAAATTTTTTTGGAGGATTTTAGGAATCCTTGGATGCAGATCGACGGCGAAAGGATCCCTGATTCCTAAATGGCATCCCTTTTTACGATCGGGTGCGAAATAGCCAAGATATTCGCCAAAAACTGAGGAAAAACCGAATTCGCACTTTTCCAAGGGGAACCCACAGGATTTTTGCCAAAAATCGAGCCAAAATTTTTTTTTGGGGATTTTAGGAATCCTTGGATGCAGATCGACGGCGAAAGGATCCCTGATTCCTAAATGGCATCCCTTTTTACGATCCGGTGCGAAATAGCCAAGATATTCGCCAAAAACTGAGGAAAACCCGAATTCGCACTTTTCCAAGGGGAACCCCCAGGATTTTTGCCAAAAATCGAGCCAAAATTTTTTTTGCAGGATTTTAGGAATCCTTGGATGCAGATCGACGGCGAAAGGATCCCTGATTCCCAAATGGCATCCCTTTTTACGATCGGGTGCGAAATAGCCAAGATATTCGCCAAAAACTGAGGAAAAACCGAATTCGCACTTTTCCAAGGGGAACCCTCAAGATTTTTGCCAAAAATCGAGCCAAAATTTTTTTTGGAGGATTTTAGGAATCCTTGGATGCAGATCGACGGCGAAAGGATCCCTGATTCCTAAATGGCATCCCTTTTTACGATCCGGTGCGAAATAGCCAAGATATTCGCCAAAAACTGAGGAAAAACCGAACTCGCACTTTTCCAAGGGGAACCCCAGGATTTTTGCCAAAAATCGAGCCAAAATTTTTTTTTGGGGATTTTAGGAATCCTTGGATGCAGATCGACGGCGAAAGGATCCCTGATTCCTAAATGGCATTCCTTTTTACGATCCGGTGCGAAATAGCCAAGATATTCGCCAAAAACTGAGGAAAACCCGAATTCGCACTTTTCCAAGGGGAACCCCCAGGATTTTTGCCAAAAATCGAGCCAAAATTTTTTTTGGAGGATTTTAGGAATCCTTGGATGCAGATCGACGGCGAAAGGATCCCTGATTCCTAAATGGCATCCCTTTTTACGATCGGGTGCGAAATAGCCAAGATATTCGCCAAAAACTGAGGAAAACCCGAATTCGCACTTTTCCAAGGGGAACCCTCAAGATTTTTGCCAAAAATCGAGCCAAAATTTTTTTGGAGGATTTTAGGAATCCTTGGATGCAGATCGACGGCGAAAGGATCCCTGATTCCTAAATGGCATCCCTTTTTACGATCGGGTGCGAAATAGCCAAGATATTCGCCAAAAACTGAGGAAAAACCGAATTCGCACTTTTCCAAGGGGAACCCCAGGATTTTTGCCAAAAATCGAGCCAAAATTTTTTTTTGGGGATTTTAGGAATCCTTGGATGCAGATCGACGGCGAAAGGATCCCTGATTCCTAAATGACATCCCTTTTTACGATCGGGTGCGAAATAGCCAAGATATTCGCCAAAAACTGAGGAAAACCCGAATTCGCACTTTTCCAAGGGGAACCCCCAGGATTTTTGCCAAAAATCGAGCCAAAATTTTTTTTGGAGGATTTTAGGAATCCTTGGATGCAGATCGACGGCGAAAGGATCCCTGATTCCTAAATGGCATCCCTTTTTACGATCGGGTGCGAAATAGCCAAGATATTCGCCAAAAACTGAGGAAAAACCGAATTCGCACTTTTCCAAGGGGAACCCTCAAGATTTTTGCCAAAAATCGAGCCAAAATTTTTTTTGGAGGATTTTAGGAATCCTTGGATGCAGATCGACGGCGAAAGGATCCCTGATTCCTAAATGGCATCCCTTTTTACGATCGGGTGCGAAATAGCCAAGATATTCGCCAAAAACTGAGGAAAAACCGAATTCGCACTTTTCCAAGGGGAACCCTCAAGATTTTTGCCAAAAATCGAGCCAAAATTTTTTTTGGAGGATTTTAGGAATCCTTGGATGCAGATCGACGGCGAAAGGATCCCTGATTTCCAAATGGCATCCCTTTTTACGATCGGGTGCGAAATAGCCAAGATATTCGCCAAAAACTGAGGAAAAACCGAATTCGCACTTTTCCAAGGGGAACCCTCAAGATTTTTGCCAAAAATCGAGCCAAAATTTTTTTTGGAGGATTTTAGGAATCCTTGGATGCAGATCGACGGCGAAAGGATCCCTGATTCCTAAATGGCATCCCTTTTTACGATCCGGTGCGAAATAGCCAAGATATTCGCCAAAAACTGAGGAAAAACCGAACTCGCACTTTTCCAAGGGGAACCCCAGGATTTTTGCCAAAAATCGAGCCAAAATTTTTTTTTGGGGATTTTAGGAATCCTTGGATGCAGATCGACGGCGAAAGGATCCCTGATTCCTAAATGACATCCCTTTTTACGATCGGGTGCGAAATAGCCAAGATATTCGCCAAAAACTGAGGAAAACCCGAATTCGCACTTTTCAAAGGGGAACCCCCAGGATTTTTGCCAAAAATCGAGCCAAAATTTTTTTTGGAGGATTTTAGGAATCCTTGGATGCAGATCGACGGCGAAAGGATCCCTGATTCCTAAATGGCATCCCTTTTTACGATCGGGTGCGAAATAGCCAAGATATTCGCCAAAAACTGAGGAAAACCCGAATTCGCACTTTTCCAAGGGGAACCCTCAAGATTTTTGCCAAAAATCGAGCCCAAATTTTTTTTGGAGGATTTTAGGAATCCTTGGATGCAGATCGACGGCGAAAGGATCCCTGATCCCTAAATGGCATCCCTTTTTACGATCCGGTGCGAAATAGCCAAGATATTCGCCAAAAACTGAGGAAAAACCGAATTCGCACTTTTCCAAGGGGAACCCCCAGGATTTTTGCCAAAAATCGAGCCAAAATTTTTTTTTGGGGATTTTAGGAATCCTTGGATGCAGATCGACGGCGAAAGGATCCCTGATTCCTAAATGACATCCCTTTTTACGATCGGGTGCGAAATAGCCAAGATATTCGCCAAAAACTGAGGAAAAACCGAATTCGCACTTTTCCAAGGGGAACCCCAGGATTTTTGCCAAAAATCGAGCCAAAATTTTTTTTTGGGGATTTTAGGAATCCTTGGATGCAGATCGACGGCGAAAGGATCCCTGATTCCTAAATGACATCCCTTTTTACGATCGGGTGCGAAATAGCCAAGATATTCGCCAAAAACTGAGGAAAACCCGAATTCGCACTTTTCAAAGGGGAACCCCCAGGATTTTTGCCAAAAATCGAGCCAAAATTTTTTTTGGAGGATTTTAGGAATCCTTGGATGCAGATCGACGGCGAAAAGATTCCCTGATTCCTAAATGGCATCCCTTTTTACGATCGGGTGCGAAATAGCCAAGATATTCGCCAAAAACTGAGGAAAACCCGAATTCGCACTTTTCCAAGGGGAACCCTCAAGATTTTTGCCAAAAATCGAGCCCAAATTTTTTTTGGAGGATTTTAGGAATCCTTGGATGCAGATCGACGGCGAAAGGATCCCTGATTCCTAAATGGCATCCCTTTTTACGATCCGGTGCGAAATAGCCAAGATATTCGCCAAAAACTGAGGAAAAACCGAATTCGCACTTTTCCAAGGGGAACCCCAGGATTTTTGCCAAAAATCGAGCCAAAATTTTTTTTTGGGGATTTTAGGAATCCTTGGATGCAGATCGACGGCGAAAGGATCCCTGATTCCTAAATGACATCCCTTTTTACGATCGGGTGCGAAATAGCCAAGATATTCGCCAAAAACTGAGGAAAACCCGAATTCGCACTTTTCCAAGGGGAACCACCAGGATTTTTGCCAAAAATCGAGCCAAAATTTTTTTTTGGGGATTTTAGGAATCCTTGGATGCAGATCGACGGCGAAAGGATCCCTGATTCCTAAATGGCATCCCTTTTTACGATCCGGTGCGAAATAGCCAAGATATTCGCCAAAAACTGAGGAAAACCCGAATTCGCACTTTTCCAAGGGGAACCCTCAAGATTTTTGCCAAAAATCGAGCCAAAATTTTTTTGGAGGATTTTAGGAATCCTTGGATGCAGATCGACGGCGAAAGGATCCCTGATTCCTAAATGGCATCCCTTTTTACGATCGGGTGCGAAATAGCCAAGATATTCGCCAAAAACTGAGGAAAAACCGAATTCGCACTTTTCCAAGGGGAACCCACAGGATTTTTGCCAAAAATCGAGCCAAAATTTTTTTTTTGGGGATTTTAGGAATCCTTGGATGCAGATCGACGGCGAAAGGATCCCTGATTCCTAAATGGCATCCCTTTTTACGATCCGGTGCGAAATAGCCAAGATATTCGCCAAAAACTGAGGAAAACCCGAATTCGCACTTTTCCAAGGGGAACCCCCAGGATTTTTGCCAAAAATCGAGCCAAAATTTTTTTTGCAGGATTTTAGGAATCCTTGGATGCAGATCGACGGCGAAAGGATCCCTGATTCCCAAATGGCATCCCTTTTTACGATCGGGTGCGAAATAGCCAAGATATTCGCCAAAAACTGAGGAAAATCCTGGAACCCCCAGGATTTTTGCCAAAAATCGAGCCAAAATTTTTTTTGGAGGATTTTAGGAATCCTTGGATGCAGATCGACGGCGAAAGGATCCCTGATTCCTAAATGGCATCCCTTTTTACGATCGGGTGCGAAATAGCCAAGATATTCGCCAAAAACTGAGGAAAAACCGAATTCGCACTTTTCCAAGGGGAACCCCAGGATTTTTGCCAAAAATCGAGCCAAAATTTTTTTTTGGGGATTTTAGGAATCCTTGGATGCAGATCGACGGCGAAAGGATCCCTGATTCCTAAATGACATCCCTTTTTACGATCGGGTGCGAAATAGCCAAGATATTCGCCAAAAACTGAGGAAAACCCGAATTCGCACTTTTCCAAGGGGAACCACCAGGATTTTTGCCAAAAATCGAGCCAAAATTTTTTTTTGGGGATTTTAGGAATCCTTGGATGCAGATCGACGGCGAAAGGATCCCTGATTCCTAAATGGCATCCCTTTTTACGATCCGGTGCGAAATAGCCAAGATATTCGCCAAAAACTGAGGAAAACCCGAATTCGCACTTTTCCAAGGGGAACCCCAGGATTTTTGCCAAAAATCGAGCCAAAATTTTTTTTTGGGGATTTTAGGAATCCTTGGATGCAGATCGACGGCGAAAGGATCCCTGATTCCTAAATGACATCCCTTTTTACGATCGGGTGCGAAATAGCCAAGATATTCGCCAAAAACTGAGGAAAACCCGAATTCGCACTTTTCCAAGGGGAACCCCCAGGATTTTTGCCAAAAATCGAGCCAAAATTTTTTTTGGAGGATTTTAGGAATCCTTGGATGCAGATCGACGGCGAAAGGATCCCTGATTCCTAAATGGCATCCCTTTTTACGATCGGGTGCGAAATAGCCAAGATATTCGCCAAAAACTGAGGAAAAACCGAATTCGCACTTTTCCAAGGGGAACCCCAGGATTTTTGCCAAAAATCGAGCCAAAATTTTTTTTTGGGGATTTTAGGAATCCTTGGATGCAGATCGACGGCGAAAGGATCCCTGATTCCTAAATGACATCCCTTTTTACGATCGGGTGCGAAATAGCCAAGATATTCGCCAAAAACTGAGGAAAACCCGAATTCGCACTTTTCCAAGGGGAACCCCAGGATTTTTGCCAAAAATCGAGCCAAAATTTTTTTTGGAGGATTTTAGGAATCCTTGGATGCAGATCGACGGCGAAAGGATCCCTGATTCCTAAATGGCATCCCTTTTTACGATCCGGTGCGAAATAGCCAAGATATTCGCCAAAAACTGAGAAAAACCCGAATTCGCACTTTTCCAAGGGGAACCCCCAGGATTTTTGCCAAAAATCGAACCAAAATTTTTTTTGGAGGATTTTAGGAATCCTTGGATGCAGATCGACGGCGAAAGGATCCCTGATTCCTAAATGGCATCCCTTTTTACGATCCGGTGCGAAATAGCCAAGATATTCGCCAAAAACTGAGAAAAACCCGAATTCGCACTTTTCCAAGGGGAACCCCCAGGATTTTTGCCAAAAATCGAACCAAAATTTTTTTTGGAGGATTTTAGGAATCCTTGGATGCAGATCGACGGCGAAAGGATCCCTGATTCCTAAATGGCATCCCTTTTTACGATCCGGTGCGAAATAGCCAAGATATTCGCCAAAAACTGAGGAAAACCCGAATTCGCACTTTTCCAAGGGGAACCCTCAAGATTTTTGCCAAAAATCGAGCCAAAATTTTTTTTTGAGGATTTTAGGAATCCTTGGATGCAGATCGACGGCGAAAGGATCCCTGATTCCTAAATGGCATCCCTTTTTACGATCGGGTGCGAAATAGCCAAGATATTCGCCAAAAACTGAGGAAAACCCGAATTCGCACTTTTCCAAGGGGAACCCTCAAGATTTTTGCCAAAAATCGAGCCAAAATTTTTTTTGGAGGATTTTAGGAATCCTTGGATGCAGATCGACGGCGAAAGGATCCCTGATTCCTAAATGGCATCCCTTTTTACGATCCGGTGCGAAATAGCCAAGATATTCGCCAAAAACTGAGGAAAAACCAAATTCGCACTTTTCCAAGGGGAACCCCAGGATTTTTGCCAAAAATCGAGCCAAAATTTTTTTTGGAGGATTTTAGGAATCCTTGGATGCAGATCGACGGCGAAAGGATCCCTGATTCCTAAATGGCATCCCTTTTTACGATCGGGTGCGAAATAGCCAAGATATTCGCCAAAAACTGAGGAAAAACCGAATTCGCACTTTTCCAAGGGGAACCCTCAAGATTTTTGCCAAAAATCGAGCCAAAATTTTTTTTGGAGGATTTTAGGAATCCTTGGATGCAGATCGACGGCGAAAGGATCCCTGATTCCTAAATGGCATCCCTTTTTACGATCCGGTGCGAAATAGCCAAGATATTCGCCAAAAACTGAGGAAAAACCGAATTCGCACTTTTCCAAGGGGAACCCCAGGATTTTTGCCAAAAATCGAGCCAAAATTTTTTTTGGAGGATTTTAGGAATCCTTGGATGCAGATCGACGGCGAAAGGATCCCTGATTCCTAAATGGCATCCCTTTTTACGATCGGGTGCGAAATAGCCAAGATATTCGCCAAAAACTGAGGAAAAACCGAATTCGCACTTTTCCAAGGGGAACCCTCAAGATTTTTGCCAAAAATCGAGCCAAAATTTTTTTTGGAGGATTTTAGGAATCCTTGGATGCAGATCGACGGCGAAAGGATCCCTGATTCCTAAATGGCATCCCTTTTTACGATCCGGTGCGAAATAGCCAAGATATTCGCCAAAAACTGAGGAAAAACCGAATTCGCACTTTTCCAAGGGGAACCCCAGGATTTTTGCCAAAAATCGAGCCAAAATTTTTTTTGGAGGATTTTAGGAATCCTTGGATGCAGATCGACGGCGAAAGGATCCCTGATTCCTAAATGGCATCCCTTTTTACGATCGGGTGCGAAATAGCCAAGATATTCGCCAAAAACTGAGGAAAAACCGAATTCGCACTTTTCCAAGGGGAACCCTCAAGATTTTTGCCAAAAATCGAGCCAAAATTTTTTTTGGAGGATTTTAGGAATCCTTGGATGCAGATCGACGGCGAAAGGATCCCTGATTCCTAAATGGCATCCCTTTTTACGATCCGGTGCGAAATAGCCAAGATATTCGCCAAAAACTGAGGAAAAACCGAATTCGCACTTTTCCAAGGGGAACCCTCAAGATTTTTGCCAAAAATCGAGCCAAAATTTTTTTTTGAGGATTTTAGGAATCCTTGGATGCAGATCGACGGCGAAAGGATCCCTGATTCCTAAATGGCATCCCTTTTTACGATCGGGTGCGAAATAGCCAAGATATTCGCCAAAAACTGAGGAAAACCCGAATTCGCACTTTTCCAAGGGGAACCCCCAGGATTTTTGCCAAAAATCGAGCCAAAATTTTTTTTTGAGGATTTTAGGAATCCTTGGATGCAGATCGACGGCGAAAGGATCCCTGATTCCTAAATGGCATCCTTTTTTAGGATCCGGTGCGAAATAGCCAAGATATTCGCCAACTACTGAGGAAAAACCGAATTCGCACTTTTCCAAGGGGAACCCCCAGGATTTTTGCCAAAAATCGAGCCAAAATTTTTTTTTGAGGATTTTAGGAATCCTTGGATGCAGATCGACGGCGAAAGGATCCCTGATTCCTAAATGACATCCCTTTTTACGATCGGGTGCGAAATAGCCAAGATATTCGCCAAAAACTGAGGAAAACCCGAATTCGCACTTTTCCAAGGGGAACCCCCAGGATTTTTGCCAAAAATCGAGCCAAAATTTTTTTTGGAGGATTTTAGGAATCCTTGGATGCAGATCGACGGCGAAAGGATCCCTGATTCCTAAATGGCATCCCTTTTTACGATCGGGTGCGAAATAGCCAAGATATTCGCCAAAAACTGAGGAAAAACCGAATTCGCACTTTTCCAAGGGGAACCCCCAGGATTTTTGCCAAAAATCGAGCCAACATTTTTTTTGGAGGATTTTAGGAATCCTTGGATACAGATCGACGGCGAAAGGATCCCTGATTCCTAAATGGCATCCTTTTTTAGGATCCGGTGCGAAATAGCCAAGATATTCGCCAACAACTGAGGAAAAACCGAATTCGCACTTTTCCAAGGGAAACCCCCAGGATTTTTGCCAAAAATCGAGCAAAAAATTTTTTTGGAGGATTTTAGGAATCCTTGGATGCAGATCGACGGCGAGAGGATCCCTGATTCCTAAATGGCAAATTTCCTAAATTTATTGTTTGATTTTTTGAATATTGGGATGGAATTCGAAGGATATTAAAGTCCTGATTTATAAATGGTATTCCGTTTTGGAATTGGTTACGAATTATTTGAAATATTTGCTAAAATGTGCATCAAAAGGAGCAAAAGTGGGGAAATTGAAAAATGTTCGAAAGGAGCAAAAGTGGGGAAATTGAGAAAATCCACATTTTTGTAGGGGTACCCCTAGGAAAAATTTCGAAAAATTTCGAAAAATTTCAAAACGATATTTAAGCAATGTTTTGAATAAGGAAATTTGCTTTTGGGTTTGCTGATTACAAAATTGTACTTTATTTTGCAATCGGATAAGAATTGGCAGAGCTATGGCCATCGGAAGGGACAAAAATGAAAAAAAAAGCGTCATTTTTTTAATTTTTGGTCGAAAATCCTGCAAAGCTCCTTTTGGCGATTGAAAGAATTTAGTTTTAGTTTCGAACAAACTTTCGGTACGATTATTTATTTGCTAGAAAACAAATTAAGAATAGAATTAAAGTAGAGTTACGGCGTATGGCAGATCTAGTTTAAAGGGGGGACTATTATTTTTGGTTATGACGGATTCATGGATGATTCAATGGGATCCGGGCTTGAATTGTGGGTGTTGGTTTGTTTGTTTCGGGTTTCAGGCACAGGACACTCGATTATGGGCTAGCAATGGCACTTAGGCTTAACTTAATTTAAAACTAATTTAACACAGGGCTGTCACTCGGAGCGCTGCATGATCATTTCGATTTTGTCCCCAGCGGCGGCAATCAATGGAACTGTCAGGCAGCAATCAAAGTCCTGCGTCTTCATCTCATTAACCTGCAAGACACACAATTTTCGATTAATTACAGATCGGGAAAGGTGCAAACTATTCACCCACCTGCATGATTCGATCGAAGGGCTTCAACAGGCCGCACATATCCGCCGGACCGCCACTGCGGATCCGGTTGATGAACACCCCCCGCTCGTAAAGTCCATCGGAAACCGAAAAGCCGTAATCGTCGTACACTTTGTCCTTGTACAAGGTCACATGGAAGATTCGTGGCTTTCCATTGGGATTGCCATTGGCAGTGCCGTTGGTGTTGCCATTTCCGTTTCCGGTGGCGCTGCCATTTCCGTTCACCGACTCCTTGCTGGCCTCCGTGTTGGCCGATGGACTGCGCGGCCGTCGCTGGACTTTGGCGTAAATGGCCTGGGTCTGGGGCAAGTGATGGCTGCCATTGGCCAGGTCATGGCTGCGCAGGATCTTCAGGTCCACCAGGTCGCCGAGGTTCTGCAGCAGGCTGGTGGCATGCGACAGGGGCATGCCCTGCACGGAGTGCTCGTCGATGGCCAGCAGCTGGTCGCCCACTTGGATCTGGCTGTTTTTGTAGGCAATGCCACCTGTAAGGCATAGAATTAGTAAAGAATTCTCTGAAGAATCTATAAACTCACCTTCCACCAAGCCGCTAATGGTAATGGGCTTCGTGATGTCCTCGCTGCCGGCCAGGGTGATGCCCAGGAGTCCGCCCTTCGGCTCCAGGCGGACTGTGAAAATGATTTGATGCAAGCTGCTGCCACTGCTCTTGCTGCTGGAGCTCGCCGCCGATCCGTACACCTTGTTCTCCATGGGCGGTGGCAGGGCAGTGCAGTCCACACTGAAAAAAAACAGGGTTTAATACATTTCAGAAAAGAATAACCAATCAGCTACCCACCTGGCATAACGATTTAGCTCGTATCCTGGATACAACTGCTCCTCCTGTTCGTCCTCCTCCTCGGGCAGCTCGGTGGTCAGGCTTTGGGTATTCGGCTGCGGCACAAAGGATCTACTGTTGGACTGTGTCCCCCCCGATCCTGGCCAGCCGTTGGTGCCCTGACGCATCTGCACGGACTGCAGACTGGCGGCATCATCCAAGCTGGGTACCCGGAAATAATCCGGTTGCGGGGTACGTGACTTCAGGGACACACAGTCGGCATACTTTCCGGCTGTAACATAGGCACTGCTGTACAGATCGTGCTCCGTGGATGAGCCCAGACCCAGACCGAGGCCCAGGCCCACTCCCGGACCAGGACAATTACTGTAGATGGGACTGGAGATGGGCAGGAAGTCGGGCAGGACGACCCTCTTGATGGTCAGCGTGGTGAAGTCCGAGTTGCCGTGATTGTTCTGCCTTCCGGATGCCGTCTCCTCCTTGAGCAGGGCATCCACATTGAAATGCTGGACAGGATGCTGATCGACGGCCAGCAGGATGTCGCCCACGCGTAGCGAGCCACTGCGATGGGCGGGACTGCCCATTTTTACGTCCGAGATGACCAATCCGCCGTGACTGGAGCCACTGACACTGAGTCCCAGGCCGCATTTGCCCGCCCGGAGCAGCTTTACACTGAATACCCCGCTGGAGGGCACCACGGCGTCCGGCATATCGAACTCGATCTCCAGCTCCAGCCAGTTGGCCGGGGCAGTGTTGCCATTGGAACGGGAGGAGCCTCCGTCCAGGATTTGCCGCATGGCCGCCGCATCCAAACTATACATTTTATTGATCGCCACAATGCGGTCTCCCGCCTGGATGCAGCCACTCCGATCGGCCACGGAATCGTTAAGGATCTGGGCAATCGTTACAGCTCCTCCGCTGGAGCCAGAACCACCGCCAGATCCTGCTCCCCCAGAGCTACTTGATCCAGATCCACCTTCAGCTAGAACTATGCCAGCTCCTTGACTGCAATCGAGTAGAACGGGAAAGCTCTCCGCCCGGCACAGTCCCAGACCCATGCCCAAGATGCCGCTGCCAGCAGGTCCACCTGCGGAGCTGGGCATTAGGGTTCCTGGTGTGCCCGGTGTCTCCAGGGGCAGGGAGCTCTTGCGGGCAAAGCGCTGTCGTTGCCGGCAGGCTGTCGAGGATTTGCGAGACTCCAGAGTGCTGAAGCTATACTTGGGACTGCCCAGAGCCGTGTGTCCTGGAAAAAGAATAGTTAAATATTTAATTAAATAATTAAGAAGTATTTTTAAGATTAAGTTTTTAAGTGAATATTTTTAAGCTTTTCAATAAATCTTTCCAAACATTTCAATAAATTTTCAATTTTTGTTTCTTTTTTTTCCATTTTGTGGCAGCTGGAATTGGGTTGGAAAGTGTGGGGCATCACCTCCCCCTCCTCCCAATTGCAACTTCCCCCACCCCCTCCCCCACACAATTCTTAGTGCAATTTCTCACACCTCCCGCCCCCAAAAGAAGAATCCCCTCAAATGGAATAAATGGAAGCTTTTAAGACCTTTCCCGACGACTTATCCTCTGATCCTCCACTGCCTCCAGTCCAGAATTTATGGGCCCTTCGATCGTCACACTGTGGACTCACACACACACACACACCCCAGTTTCCACTTTGTTTGGTTTTTTTGTTCGATTTTTGGTTTTTTGGCTTTTCGATCGATTGTCAAGACATTTTCGTCTTCGGGAAGCATCATTTTTGGACGGCGAGTGTGTCGTTGCGTGTTTTTCCAACAAATGGAGGGAGGGACTTCCATAAAAAAAAGAAGCACAATTGCTTGGGAGCTACGAGGGGGGATAGAATAGTTCTAGAGGTTTTAGATTTATAGCTAATGAGGTGGAGCTTGGAGAGAACAATACTGCAAACTCCTTAAGTGCCCCTCGCTCTCCTAACTATATAAGGCCTGGAATTTTCTATTGTTTCAGCAGTTGTTTTTTTATTTTATTTGGATTTATTTTTTTTGAAATTTTTTTTTTATTTTCGTGGCTGCCTCTGTTCATTAGCCGTGACGCCCACGACAGACCTTCGGCGCGCCGCTTGGGAGCCTGGTTGTGCCTCGGCTGCCTCGGCTACTGATGTCTTGGCCTTGCCACAGATCCCAGCCAGCCGATAGCCAAAAAAAGAAAATCAAAGACGGGGGTGAGGTGAGGATGGGGTGCCACTTACCACGACGGGCCAGAGCGTGAGCGGGCATGATCTGCATTTGTGTATAGCCGCGACCAGTGCCGGTGTCCAATATGGTCATCACCTCGTCCGGACTGAAGGCGGTGTGCTCGATCATGGTGTCGTCGATGGAGAGCACCTGATCGCCAATGGATAAGGCACCGCAACTGGAACAAGTATAGATGGAATCGTTAATTAATCAAGGATATATCTTAATATCCGATCTTACCGATCAGCAATACTGGCTGGCAAAATGCTGGCTATGAACACCCCTGCTGCCCCAGAAGTCTCCTCCTGGATCTTCTCCTGGCTGGATGGTGTACTGGAACCGGAGGCAGAACTGCCGGAAACTGTCGCCGTTGTTGGTGGCACTGCTGGCGTATAATTGCACAGTACCAGGCCCAGTTTATCGTTCATCGGTCGCTCGATCTCGATGAGAAGCGGTCCCATTGAGAACTCTACACTCTGGACCACCGAGACATCGTATTCGATGGTCAGATTGGTATAACCGGAGACATGGCCGCCGCACTTGATGATCTGTTGTGCCTCCGCCAAGGTTTTGCCAATCAGTGAGACCTGAAAGTATGATGGAATTCTGGAGAAATCCCCAGGCACCGGAATCGGAAGTGTCACTCACATTATCGACTCGCAACAATCGATCGCCGGGCTTCAACCGACCGGTCTTGTAGACAGGGCCATGGGGCCGGACATGGGTGACGATCAGCGGGTAGTCGGCTCCGCCCCTCAATGTCAGCCCCAGGCAGCCACTTTCCCGCTCCACAGTGATCTGGGCCAGCTTTGAGGTCACACACAGGCTGTTCTGGGAAACTGCTGTATTGGAAATAGATGCTTTTCTTTTAGGTTTCCCTCCAGATCTTCAAAATACTTACTGTATTCCGGAAGTGAGTATTCGATCTCAACAATGGCGGGACCTGTATCTGGTCCACCGGCACAGAGCATGTTCATCACTTTTTGGTTACTTAGGCCGATTGTGGAGATGCCATCTATTTGGTGGAGACGATCCCCAGGAGCTAGGAAATCCGCAGCATGACCCACGGGGTTCAGGGCACCCACCACCGGGGGGTAGGATAGATCATTGCGTTCTAAGGTTAAAGAAAATATATAATAATTAGGAAAAATAAGGGGATATTGGTTAGAAAACTTTTATTGCCTACTTAAGAGAGTCTTTCTTGCAAGAACTCTTTGGTTTTAAAAAGTACTTTAGGCCTCTACTTAGATCTAGAAATCTAAATAATATATTATAAAACTTAATCATTAAAACCCACTCTCCAAATCAATTAAAAAACTATGTTGTCTTTCTATAAACTCCCTGTTTCTCTGCCACCTTTCATAATTAATTAAAGTTTATTCTGAAAAAGACAACTGAAAAGTCTGGAAATGTAAGTTCTTCATATGGATTTCCCAAAGGCGTCTGTCAGCAAGTCGTCAGCAACTCAAAAAGCAAACATGAAAAAAAATTATAGAAAAATCGGCGCAGAAAACAACACGATATAGTATGAGGCGCGTAAATAAAGAAATCGGCTAAAAAGCAACAAGACTAAAAACAAAAACAAAAAATCATCAGAAATAATAATAAAACGTCGGACAGTAGTTTTGGGCCAGCCGCAATGAGAACAAAACTTGGCAAAATGCCCAAAAAAAAATAAAAGAAAAAAAAACTAGCCGCCAAGAAAATCGGGGGAAAATCGGAGGAAAAACTCATTCGGAAAACGGCGAGACGCTTTATGACAACACACATTTCAGTCTAGAGGCAAAGGGGTTGGGTTGCTAGTTGGCTGATTAAAGATGGTCTTGGAATTGGTATTACAAGCCGATTGCGTCACAGACAGAGTCCGTAAGTAATCCCCCAAGAATGTCTAGAGAGGCTAGTCTAGTCTGGAGTTAGTCCCCCTTCCAACCAATAAACACAATGACCCATGTCCAAAATATATAATCGTATGAGATTAGTCAAGAGTGCAAAATCCAAAGGTTTGGACTTTATATTCTGATTCAGACAGTAGATGTTTTTAAACAGCTAAGGGTATGTGATTAGTTTTCTTAAAAAAATATATTAAATACAGGGTATATTAAATATAATTTAAGCATTATAAGTAATGGGTGATCATCGTTAGAAATTTTTTTCTTGAGGTTCTGGGATCTGTTCATTTCATTTTTAACTTTATTTTACTTTTATATTTTTAATAATTTATATCCTTATATTTTTTTTTAAATTATTAAAATAATAACCTCTGGTGTGGTAACGGTGTGCCTTGCATTTCGTATATTCTCATTATTATGTCTGGCGTCGGCCTCCGCCCCCATCCCCGGATTTGGCAGTACCAGCACTCCCCCTGGCGCTGTCCCCTGTCCCCTGCACCCCTCTGGGGGGTGGACCTCCCTATATACCCCGTCACTCTATGGATTCAAACGATGATTTATTTTGGCAGCGACAACAGCGGCAAACGCAAAACTCAGACAGAGATAGAGACGAAGACACAGACAGAGATACAGATACAGATACAAAATAAAAATACAAATACATCTAGAAGATACAGCTACGGAAACGCGTTCCGCATTCAAATCGAATGATTCGAGGGCGGCCCACTTTGTCTGGCGATCGACTGAATATATAGTTAGGCATAAGACATTAAAGCAAAGCTATAGCTATAGCTATAGGTCTATACCCCCCCTCTATATAATTTTTTGAATAAAACCACCCTGTAACCGAAATGGCTGTCATGCCCCAACCCTAGAAGATACAGAGGGCAGCCCATCATGGACCCGACCCCATCGACAATCCAATAAATCAATGCTGAGCTCTAGAAATTAGTACAACCGCCAGATATACATACATATATGGTAGATCAGAGTCTATATCCAAACTATAGAACTATAGAAGAGAACTACCATTAATTAATATTAATCTATAAAGTCTAAAAAGAGCAACCTTAACCCTGATTTCAACCCCTTTAGTTCTGTAATATTATCATTATTATTATTATTATAATTGGCAACCCGCATAAATGGCTCAATCAATTGATTTGATTGATGGATTGATGCGCTGATCCGGTGAGGGTTTATCCCAATTTGTATTCAACATAATTACGAAGCAATCAGAGCTGATTTTCAGTGACAGCTGTCAGGGAAATCCCTCCCCAAAAAAAAGAAACTAGAGCTCATGAATGATGTTTCCCTGTCGTGGATATCGATTTACAAACCCCTTTTTTTTGTAATTCTCCACTTGAAATGCATTAGAGGGGCTTTTCTTCTAAATATAAATATTTAAAAGACTTACCTGCAAAAGTAATGGCCAAATGTAGGGCATTCCGTGGCAGTGTGATGGTGGCATAGGTGGTACCCCTTTCCGGGGCCAGTCCCGAGTCCTCCGACTGGGCCGGACTCATGGCACGGTCAACTGTAAGAAATAGCAAAGAAAACTTATAAACATCAAAGATCAAAGGTGGCACAATCTTAAGAAGCATTTCTTTATCCATAAAATAGAGTCGGAGATGAGAGATTGGGGATCAAAGAAGTCATTCATTGCACATTCGATTCTGAGAAATACCGATTCCAATATAAATCGCGACCTTCAGCGTCGCCAAAAAAGCTTCAATTAAAATTCCACACAAAACGAATGAATCTCAAAACTCAGGGAATTATAAAAAAAAATCAAGAAAACCACAAAAACACGACAGCCCAACAAAGATATATATATGTGAACTCAATTAATCTTAAACATATGGCAATCAAACACACGAAAAGAACTGAATCGAAACATAAAACAGAATCCACTTTGGAAAATTGGGAAATCCAAATTGAATTGTTTGATTTTTTGGTTAAAGAAGTCTTTAGAAAATGGCAAAAAAATCTAGAAATTCGTAATGCCAATCTAATAACTTAATCAACTTGAGCTTGATGGTATAAGTTTTGCTGTCCAGACATTTGAAATTTAAGAAGCAAAAAATAGCTCAAAAAAGATTATTATTTAGTTTTGGGATAAGGAAACTGTCGGAGATTACATTGAGAGCTTAAGAACTTTTTTCTAATAAAATAAAAATATGAAAAATATGTAGAGGTAGGCTTTAGTAGTTTATTTATATTGAACAGATTTTATTTTGGTATTTTTTATGTTAGAAATAAACTAGAGGCTATCTTATAACAAACTTTGAAGCTGTAAGCCCCTTTTTTTCAACAAAAATCTAAACTATTTGGTTTCTAAAAAATACTACGGTGTCTTCTAAAGAGATTACTTTTTTTTGAATTAATTGTCGGTTTAAATATAAATATCTTAATATTTTATTATATAAATTATACAAACTAAACAAATACCTTCAGAAAACCACCTTTCAAAAGCTCTTAAATGTCTACCTTTTATATGCAGTTACCAGATTGTTTATTTCCCCAGTCCCCAAACCAAATAAATAAACTCTTAGTGGTTCCATTACAAAGCCAATTAAGTAAATAAACAAAAAATTAAACAAATCAATCAAAGCTTTGAATTAGTTTTGTTTAAAATAAAAATAAACCAAACAATAAACAACAAAAAACGAGGTACGAGGCATTTTTTTTTTAACCAAAAGTGGCAACAAATGTGAGATCACTGTTGCCATTACAATGTATGCTGAGGTGGCTTTCTGGCACCTCCCCAGACCCCCCTTTTTTTAGGTCTTTTATGTGGCAACACTTTTTGGTTTTTAGGAGACCATGCGGCGTATACGCGATCTGCTACAATTACGCCGTGTTGTGTGCGTAACGAGTGAATTTTCCCTCAAAAAACACATCTAACACACACACGGATACACTCGAAAAAAACAGGCACTCACACATGAATAGAAAACACACGTGGCCGGCAGCGTTTGACGCAAGCGGACGCGACTTTTATTTTCGAACGCTTCAATGGCGCATAAAGTTTTTCTTAATGCGCCCGCCCGACTATGAAAAGCACCAACAATAATTAGGCAAAAAGCACAACAACAACACCAAAAAGCCCCAACAACAAAAACTAAAAAACTAACACAAAAAAATCAAAACGTAACGTTTCGCTTCATTTGTCCAACAAACAAACACACACGCAGAAATATATATAAAAAAAAAGAAAAAGAACTCATTCTCTATAATTTATTTTCATTTAATTTGTTTTCTTTGGTTTCGGCCAAGTTTCTTCGTCTTTGGACTCGGAGAAGGTGTGCCAATTTGGTTCAGTTGCACCTTTGAAGGCACTGAGAGAAATAGGGGTAAAAGTAGAGTGTAATAAATTTGGGAATATGATGGGGAGGCTATTATTAATATTAATATTAAAAAATAATATTAATAGAATTAATAATTAAAAAATAACGATTACTATCGTATATTTATTTAAAATGAAATATTACTTAATATTTTCCCAATTAAGTCTGCGTTTATAATTCTCTAAAAAACACTTCTATTATTAAAATTATTATACTAGCCGTACATTATGCGGCAGCTCTCTTTAGAGTATTGGCAAGGACTGTAAATGAACTATGAAGTATTATAGAAATAGTGTTAAAGATTCCCCATTAGCACCCCAATTAAGTTCAAAAGCCTTTACTAATTTATGTTTATTTTTTTCTGTGTAAATCTCACCTTAAACCCCCACCTCCTGATGCACCTCCTTCTCCTTTATTTTCACTTTGATTTGCATTCGCTTTGAAGTTTTCACATTTCTCACCGTGTATACTTTTTTATTCCTATACCTTTATTTTTTTTTTTTGGATGCGCTTTTCATTTGCTATTTTTACTTGTGCGCTTTTCCTTTTTTTTGTTGATTCCACTGGCAAAGCAACAGCACTATTAGTTTTTCCGTTCTGTTGTTTTTTTTTAAATATATTTTTTCTTCCCTGGCTAGTGTTTTTTGTTGTTTTCTTCTCTTGACATAATTCATTGGAGCAGTTGGGGCCGGCGAACGGAAATTATATGTACGCCCGGTTTCATAAATAAATGTAATCAGAATTAAGCGAAAAAAAAGTGAGGAAAACACACACGAGCAGCGAACACGAGATGTTCTGGAAGTGCCACCCCCCCCTTAAGTTCTTAAAAAAAAAATAAAATATTGAACAAAAAACTAGTCGAGCCGAGTGCTAAATGAAATCGAAAAGAGCCCATAAAGTAGCCAAATAATGTGATGGAGTGCGTATGGATTTATGAAATACTATATATACACCAGATATATGTAGATGGTAAGCATAGATATGGTGGGAACATATGGGTTATATGTTTCTATGTTAAATCGGAACTGATTTACGTATCTTTTTTAAAAGATCATGTGATACAACAAGGTTTTGGGATTTTTTCAAAAACATGTTTGAATAAAATTAAGATTGTAAATATTTTAAAAACCTTTTTTTATTTTAATATTTTCAAAAAAAAAATACTAAACTTTGAAGTTTAAAACCTTCAAACGATGTCTATGCCCTCTAATACCTAAACTTCCCTTTGAAAATCCAACTAAAAATAATCCCCGATAATTAAATCATAAAAATTATTACTCCATTTCCGTTTTTTTCCTGGAAAATCCCGGCGACAGTGCCAAAACATTAGCCCCAAAATGAACTTATGGCTGCCATTAAATGCGATCTCTGCCAATTCCCGGCTAATTCACTTTGCCATTTGGCAGTTCCATTCTGGAAGAAGATGAAATGGATTTGGATTTGGAGAGATCTGGACGATCTGGAGGGGAATACTGGGTGGGTACTCCATGGCTTTAATTTTTTTTGGTGGGGCAGTTAAAACTATTTTTGTC
The DNA here is from genome assembly GCF_030179905.1 of Drosophila bipectinata. Lineage (NCBI taxonomy): Eukaryota > Metazoa > Arthropoda > Insecta > Diptera > Drosophilidae > Drosophila > Drosophila bipectinata. The sequence continues at coordinate 4,321,283 of NC_091734.1, read as the reverse complement.
GCCGTACTCGGCATATACAATTTTTATGGACACTCGCCGCGAAAATTTATCGGCGACAGTTGGCAATTCCTTCTCTAGCGGAAATTGTGCTCATCCGGAGCGGATCCGGGTGGATAAGTGGGGATGTGGTGGGGACCAAAGATAGCAAGAAAATATATATACTTCCTGATCTCAAATCCTGGCAATTAGACAATATATTCACATCACTGAATTGTAAAATTTAATTTAAAAAGCCCACCCCAGACGATGCAGATACTCCATCTGCCTTGTGTCTTCCTTTCTTCTGACTTTGCAGCTAAATTCCGATCTATTCTGAATGAAAGACGTATAAAGACAGCTTCTTGTCTTATTTTGTTGCCTTCACTGGGGGTCTTCAACGTCAGTCTTTTTTACTTTTTGCCACAAGACGATGAAGTTGTTTTCTTCTGGAATGGAATGGAATGATGTGGTTCATTTGCCTCTGAATCTGCCAGTCTATAAACGATTTGCCACATTAACTTGAGAAATAGAGATTATTTAAAGGAATTAATGGGAAATAATAAGAGATTATGATAATGTAATGTAGTAAGAGGTATATTATGTTTTTTCTTTAGGTTTTAATGAGCAGAGATTATAATATTTAGGTTTATAGAGGATCTATATATCATAGAACCTTAAAATTCTTATACTTCTCTCTCTTGTATCTCTAGTTCTAAATTTTAGATCTTCTTCCTGCCATCACTCTCAATCAATCTATGTAGTATCCATCAGATACATCTATTGATTGACTTGTTCTCTTAGATATCCCCTTGACAGGTGCTGTTTGATATATTTGCCGCGGATATGGGCCAAGAAGTCGTCTAATTGATTGATTGATTGACCGATTGACTGCCTGACTGGCTGATTGAGTGTGTGAACGTTGGAGAAAAAAGCTAAAAGCTGACTCTGCAATGGATATTGATTGATTGGCAGGCCAATCTATTGGCAACTTGAAGCTATTGTTATTGTTTGCATTTAGCGGCGCTTTTTTTCAGTTTATTTTGTTTTTTTTTTTTTATTTATTTATTTAAGTTGTTGTTCTTAGTTTTTTTTTTAAAGCACAAAGGGAAAATGTAATGGAAAATTGAAAAAGTGCGTAGTTGTTGGACGTCGCCCTGGTGGACTTTTCATGTCAAAAACAATGAAAGAGCCTTGCTAGACATCAACCCATAAACCTCGAGACTTTGCACTTGAAATAATAAATTTCAAAAAAAATATTTATTTAAAATTATAGACCTTTTATAAAGTCTTTAATTCTCAAACTAATAAACTCTTATTAATATTTTTTAAAGCTTCTTGAAACCATTATTTAATGGACTTGCAATTTTGGGTGTGAAACTATGAGTATGTCTGGAATTTTTCTATTTAGTACAAGGCTCTATGCCCTGCCGCCTTCCTCTTCCTGCCACTCCCCTTTACTCCACCCCCTCCTGCTGTTCTTGGACAGTAGTCCCAGGCGAAGACAACAAGAAAAACCAATTATTGCAAATGAGCTCGAGTGTGGTTCCGCAAAAATGTCAACATCTGATAAAGCCGCAACAAAAGCGAAAACCCGAGGACAGCACTCTGTTGCAGCAAGAAAGGGGCGTGGCAGTGACAGTGGCAGGGGTCCGAGGCAGGGGCATACACAGGGGTCTTGGAAGGCAGACCCTGCAAGCCAAAGTGCAACAGCCGCAACGAAAGCAACTTAAATGAACCAAACTCGACGCGAAAAAAAGGGCGACCCTTGTCTGCAACAAAAAAAAAAAAAGGCAAAACAGAGACAAAAGGGGGAGGGGCTGGGAGCTGGGTGGAGAACACACACACATAGGCCATTGAGATCCTCGAGTATTTAGCAAAATGTTGACATTTATTTGATGAGTGAGACACAGACAAAAAAATTTAAAACTAGTAACAAAAAAAATAGAAAAAATAAATATTTCTTTCAAACAAAGTTCGAACTTGGATCCTTTTTTTATAGCTTAGAAACTCATATCAAATTTTAAGTCTTGAGCTTAGAACATGTTTAAAATATTCTAATTTTTTTTTAAATATATTTTTTGAAATTTTTTTTTTTAAAATACGAATATTTTCAGCCTTAAAATGCAGTACTTGAATGCAGTTTCACGGCTCCTCACATATCGCACATCGTTACAAATGTTGCTGTCACTGTCTACCCGGCTATGGCCATCTCTTTCGCATTGCAAAACACCCTTTTTTTGCTAAAATATTTTTCAAGGCGCAGATGATAGCTCAAGTGGAGTAGAGTGGAGTTTTGTATGAAAGAAGGGGGAGTCGCCGTCGAGTCGCGGAACTTTGCATCAAAATTGATTTACGACCATTTCAGTATTTTTTATGCCTTTTTTTCCAAAAAAGGGGGGAAGAAGATACAGTATATGCAGACAATAGGATATATGCACTGGGAAAAATATTAAAATTAAGTTAGTAAACAAATTTAAGATGTTATTCTTGATAAAATAGTTTTAAAATATAAAAATAATATGCCATATCCCTAAGAAATGAGTTCAAAATCTTTACTGAATTTTTTAAAATATTTTTCTCTCATTTTTATAAAGTCATAATTTTCACTTGCCCCAAAATACGTATTTGATGATTTCAGCAGCACTTCTCGCATTTCGATCGTTCCATATGCGACACTTTTGTTGCAACCCCATTCTCCTCCTACTCCTCCTCCTCCTCTCACCCAGTTACCCAATATCCCCTTAGCGTATCTCTAAAGGCCCCGAGATTTATGCCCCCAAATGGTAATTACCCGTAACCGATCCCCGGCCGCACTGAGAACTCACGCCTCGAGGATAGATCGATAAGAATACTACTATATACCTACTTTCTGTTCTAGATTTTCAAAAGGTTCTTCTCTGTTTTTTTTTTTTTTGTAATATTTGGGTCTAAAATATTTATATCTTTATTGGAATTTTACCGTTTCAAACCGATAAGTTGAAGGTCTCATGCCTCAGAGACTGTCAAGTGGGGCAAACTCATACCAAAGTAGAGCTCGAAAATTTGTTTCGGGGATGTTTGAACAACTCATTCCGCTTGAAAATTCAATTATAAAGTGAAGAAAAATATGTGAGAGTGTGGATGCTGGCGATTAGGAAGCGAAATGAAGTGTTATTCCGTCCCATATAACGAGGCTCTGACAGATCATCGAATTTCAAAACTGAATGCCAGCTTAATTAAAAAATGAGAATATTAAAAGTGAATTTCCCATGAAATAATAGAGTAGTAGCATCATTAAATTTGTGAAAATAACTTAATTAAATGATTATAAAAAGATGATCTTATCATAATAACCTACAGATAGCTATAAAGTTTAAAAAGTGATGGTAATAATCGAATAATTTTCAGTGTGACTTTGGGTTTTTTTTATTGGAGTATTTAAGGGTGGTAGCCAGAAAGCAAATAATTATTACAACTCCTCAGTTAATGAGACAAAAAAGATATACCTCGAAAGAGACAGCTCAACAGCTAGTGAAAGAGTAGGGTAGAGGTTGTCAACTCACGGCACAGACTGACTTTACAAATTAATCCAAAAATTCGAAACGGTAGACGCGACAAAAACTCCAACAAATTACATTAAAATTGTGGGCCTATGTCTCTGTCTGTTTGTTGTTGTTGTTTTTGGATTTTGTTGCTATTTTTAAAAGCAACTCTGCAACACAGCATCGCTGAGAAATTGTGACATTTTCCTTCCTCATTCCCTTCTCACCTTCAGTTTTCCCCTTTGGCAAGTATTTCTGGATGGCAGTGGTGGAAAGTGAAAGGAAAATGAATTTTCTTTTAGTATAAATATTATTTAAAATTTACATAATTAAATAAAAAATTTTAAATAATAATTTTGTTCATGAATGTAAAAGTATCTTAAAGTATCTTAAAGTATCTTGAAGATCTCCCACATATCTTAGTATCTTCTATCACTGTTTTAGACTCTATTTCTGTCTCTCTCTCTTGATGTGCCTCTGTCTCTGTTTATGTTTGCCACTGAGTGACGTCGTTGTGGCAGATTTCGCACAGCAATAGGAAAAGTAAACAACGCAAATAAATAAATAAAACAACACAAACTGCAACACCGCCAAGTGGCAGCAAAATGTTTGCAACATGCCACCGTTACAGACACTAAATGAACAAATATATATATATGTATATATAGAAGCAATTTGTATACAACCAACAACAAAAGCAACAACACCCAGGGTGGCCACACAAAGAACAGTGACCATAAAAATTATTTTGAAATTGGTTCTGCCGAAGCACAAAGGAAATTGTCAAAAAAAAAAAAACCAAAAAGAAAGCAAAGAAAGCCACCCAACTTCAAAAGGCAAAAATGCCTTGAAATAATTAAAAAATATATATGTATATAGTATTCCTTAAATTTCTGAAGACTTCAGGAAATGGCATGGAAAATATATACCCAAAAAAAAGTCAGAGAGACTATATAAAATGACTTACAAGTTTTCCCTTTGGTTTTGGTTTTGAAAACTTGCACATTTTCTTCGAAAATTGAAAAGTTATTTGCCAAAAACTTGAAAGTGACTTTTTTTTAGAATATTCTACAGTCTATTCCAATTTAATGACTTTTTTAAAAGAATAAGTATTTTAAATGAAAAAAAACATACTTAGTTTCTCTAAAAAATCAAGAGTTGGGATAGAGGTTTTAAAAAAAATAGAACTAAACTTTGAAATTAAATTTGAACATTTTTAAGTTGCTATATTTTTACAAGGCATAGTAAAAGTATGGTTTATAATAGAAATGATTAGAAAACTTAGATTCTAAACACTGTTTTTAACACACAACCTTTAAAAGTTTCAGGTTTCCGAAAATATATTGTTTTTGAAAGTCACCTTTTTCTAAAAAACCTTCATACATTTTATTAAAATATTTATAGAATGAAAAAAAGCACTTTAATACATTCTACTTCCTTTCTATAGTCCATTAAATATGATATATTTTCTATAGAATTTTTTAGATAATCTTTACTTATTTTTATAATTTATTTTACAAATCACTTATTGACTGAAAAGTGCGATCTAGTTGTGCCCCGAGTTCAACGGAAGTGCAGTGAACTTTTTTTTTCAAGGCATTGTGGCAACTTTATTTGCGTTATCACTTGGCAGCAGCTGCCATTGCCCCACGGCCCCATCCCCCCTGCCACCGCCCACTATTACCGATTGTTGTACCGATCTATTGTGCCTGTGTGGCCCACTGTGCCCTTTTTGGGGAGTGGGGTGGGGTGGTGAGGTGGTGTTGCACATACAACAAATGTCATTTGCCTGCCGCGTTCTTTTGTTTGGATGCCTCTTCCTCTTGGTTGCATTTGTCGCTTCCGTTTGATTTGGCAGCTTTATGACACGAGGCCCCAAAGGATTTTCACGCCCAAACAAATAAGTGAGTGGAGTGGAGTGGAGTGGTGGGGAGTACTCTCTCCCCTCCACCTCCTCACTCAAAAACAACAACTCTCATTGACAATAACAATCAGCAGTCTCTGCCCACTCATTTCTCTTTAATTGCGTCAAATTGTTGAGTTCTCTTTGGTATTGCTTTCCCATTTCACCGCCTCAACGCCGTCCCTTTCTAATGCTTTGTTTACACTCGATGGCCGCAATGTGGCGAAAAATAAACACACACACAAACACACAGGCATGCTGGCACACACACGGCGAGAAAACTCTTGAGCACATGGCAGGAAAAGTGAGGAAAATGTAGGGAAAAGTGAGACAGGAAAAATCTTCGATTGCCCAAAAAGGGAAAGGGAGTGGAAGGGGAAGTGCAGCTGCTGGGCGGTGGGAGTGTGGGGGGGTGGTGTTAAAATGCCGCGACAATGGCATCTTAGCTATTTCTCAGCATCTTCTATCTTATAGATACACTCAGAAAAGTACAATTTTTTTGGAGGAAAAAGGATATGCTACCTTTTCTACTACTTCTACCATTTCTACTACTACTACTACCTTTCTACTACTACTATCTTTTCTACTACTACTACCTTTTTTACTACTACTTCCTTTTCTACTACTACTACCTTATCTACTACTACTGCTAATAGAACTACTCCTACTACTACCCCTTTTTTGCTTCTTAAAGCCTAAAATATTAAAAAAATGTATTTTTATAGCAATTAAAAAATTTAGAAAAATACTCTAGCCTAGTATATATCTTAAATTACTATAATCCAATAATACCCACTTTTTTGGACAGTGTATAATGCAACAAATTTAAATGCTTATCCATTTTAGCCATATAGCCATATAGACAGACGTCTTGTCGTCTGCGCTGCTGCATTCAGTTAACCCCTTCCGCCCCCAACTTTGTTCCGCCCTATTCCCAAATCCCCCAGACCCCCTCTCCTCCCTTTCCATCAGTCACTGGAAGAATTCTCTGGAGTGCAGTGGAAGAAAGAGAGCGAGAATTATGGAAATCCCTGGATGAGAAAACCTATTCATGGTTTTTATTGTTGCAGCATGGCGCATGCATCCCCAGGGAAGTTTGCGGCAAGAGGAGGGGTAGGGAGTAGGCAAATGAGGGGAGGCATGCCCCAAGAGAGCGAAATAAAAACATCAACAAACATGAAGTGTCGCCAACGATACAGGAATTAAAATTAACAACAAAATTACACAGAAAATTATTTTACAAAAATATTAAAAGGAAATACTTTTTTTTACAGTGCATTAAAAATCAACAGTTATCTTAAATGCCTTTTAAATGAATTGTTCTTTTCCAGATACTTGACTTTACGATCCATAAACCAAAAATAAAATTGAAATCGAAAAAAATGCAAATAATAAAGTTTTACATAACAATTGCTTTAAAATCAGTTGTTAACTCGAAACACTTGAATTTATTGGCCATAAAAAGTAAGAAAAAAAAAAAAATACAAAGAAATACTTTAAAAAAAGAGACACAAATAGATAGTGCAACCGACGACCCATTTTCCATTTTCCACTTCCTCTCAAACATTATGGTTCGATGTTCAATCAATCAATCATGTTTCTCCAATGTAGGCCCATAAAAAATAAATGCATTCTCATAAAATCCAAAAAAGAATAGTAGGAATACCCATCTTCTATTCTCACTTTCGATTTCTTTCCTGATATAATATTATGATAATCAAAATTCCATAAATTTAATCGCCTAATAAGTCCCACATATTGCCCACATTTCCATGTCATCTTTAGTATTCCAAACGTGATCTTTCCTTGATTTTCTGCAATTTTCATAATTTTCTTATGAAAGTCTATGATATTGACAAGAAATTTGACCTGATTTGCGGGTTTATTATGGTTTTTGATTATATAGAACAAAGGGGTTTTGAATTTTTGGTTTAAGGTTATTTTGGGTATAGTTATAGATTCATTAGTATTCAAAAGTATATTATGAGTCTATTCTAGGGGAATATGGAACCCTATGCTAGAAGTTTTAATAAAAGCTTTAAAAAAAAGTCTTTTAAAAATAAATATATCCATAGTAATTAGGGATAAAGGGTTGACAAAGTCTTTTTTAGTTCAGTATTTTTTTTTCAAAATTTTATACTGCAATACAAAAATACAACTTCAAGGTTATACTTATGAAAAAATTATTACAATATACCTATATTCCTAAACCTTAAACTTTTCTTCAGTCAAATCTTAAAGAAACCAGTCAAATCTTTTCATTCTTTTAAAAAATCGTAGTTTTTTTTTTCAAAACTAGTTTCAATTTCTTTTAGAAAATAAAGCAAAATCCTTTGAATTTCGACCACATTCCCATCGCCTGTCATCGAACACAGCTGTATGTGTTGATCTATTATTTCGTTCCGACATTTTTCGAGTAGTTTTTACTCGATTTTTTACGATTTCGAATGTTTTGTCGTTGATTTTATGGGCCTTTAATGTGCGCCAGTGACAAGCCATAAATGAATGTGTATAGAAAGGGGGGATTTGGGGCCACAGCCATCGTTGAATGGCAAGAGATATGCAGTTTTTTGATTTCAGTGCATTGTGACATTGAACACCTTTCCCGGTTCTCAGGCCTCTGTTTGCTTTGGTGGAGAGTGGGGAGTACTATTCAATAGAGCACTTCGTAGAGTCAAATCAATCGGTTTATTTGTTGACTTAGTTGCTGTCATTTTTCTGTGTAAACAAGTGACATCTGGTCATCCCCGTCCCCGGGCGCCCCTTTTTATTTTTTATCTCATGAATTTGTGGATGAGTGGACGCCTCTGTTTGCATTCGGATATCGGTATCTAGTCAGTCCAGTTGTATTGTAGATGCATCTACAGGCTGGGTAAAGTATCTAGCAGATATATTGGATTTATTTTCTAGGAATACCCATCTTGACCGCTATTGTATGGGGCCTCCATCATCAATGGAGGAACTGTGTGCTGCCCCCTCTAGCTATAGGATACTCTTTGGCTTTATCTATAAGATACAATCTGTGGCATTCCGCGCAAGAAAATTAAGCAATGACGAGGCAGGGGAGAGGGGAATGTCGGCAGCAGCGGCGGCGCATCAGAAATATTTAATTAAATGCTTAATTACGCTTGCCATGCCATAAATTCATCAAATGCAATTTAAGACCGCGCACACGAACAGATGCAGATACTTTTGTATCTTTTACGGTTTTTTTTTCATTCATTGAGAGTTCAACTAGAGATGCAGTTGCAATTGGGACTCGTTTTTTATAACTGACATAAATCCCAGACCTGTCCTGGTGGTAGTTTTTTTTCAGATCTGTATTCCATACCAGAACCAAACTAGGAAGCATAGAACCTTCTTTGGATTCTGCCAAGATCTTAACTCTTGATAGGTCAAAGTTCAATCTAGACTCTAGATTCTAACAGTTTTCTTAGGAAATCTTAACTTTTTCAAGTCTTCTCCTTTGAGATTGCGCAATCCATTCAATTACGATTCAATTTATGGCAAATGCATCTCATCAATCGCTTATCTGATCAGCTCCAATTAGCCATATAGGCCCATATAGCCCCACATAGCAGTACTCCCCCCATGATGATCTGATTTGGCAATCCACACAATCGGTTCGATTCTTGGGGTAATCCATCAAATTGCTTACTGATCCCCAACTGAAGAAATCAAGGGTCAGGTCACCTCCTCCATGGGGGGGCCTGGCCATAAGAAGGGGGGGTTCGGCTGGGCTGGCGTTGAAATTGACAAATTGCAGGGAATTCGAGCAGTTGGAAAATGAAAACGAAACGCGAGCAATTACTTTTAATTGAAAATGTCAAACATTGTCTTGTATGGAATACCCTAGACACTGTAACAAAAACAAAATACTAAAATCTAACAACAAATTAACAAAAATAATTACTTAATTTCCTTTTTGAAATGTATATCTTTAGAGGAAAGTACTTTCAAATAAATAGTTTTTGTTTTTAATGACTATATTTGCTATATATTTAAGTTAATAGGAAAAAAAATAAAATATGCACTGAGAGAATTGTTCTTTGAATAATGAAATGAAAAACATACTTAAAAATTTCTATACTTTTCGAGTAATTTTTTGAGTATTTTTAAGAAGTGTATGCTTATAAATTGGATTATAAGCTATAGAGCTCTATGTTTTTGAAGTATTTTTTAGAGAAATATTTAAAAAATGATTTTAAACTTATAATTTTTACCTTTTTCTTTCATAGCCCCCATTTTCTTTCAGTGCCTACCTTAAGATACTTAGATACTTCGATACTTGAATAGAAACATAACGCATACCGCCGGATATTTTGTATACAAATCTATATCTAAAACCGAGCACTTGAGGGCCGTACGCAAGCACCTTGAGCGGAAATGCGATAACCCTGAACGGGTGGCAGGGGGGAGGTGTGAGACGGCGGAAAAGCGGAAAATAGGAACAAAATGGGAGCGCACATGTTGGGGCGCCACAGATGATTTTCCTCAAATTTTGTTGAGGGGCCGGAAAAGCTTATTTTTCTTACCGGATAACATGGGCGCCAAGGCGATACCATTGCTGTCTGTTTGTTGCTGTTGAGGATTATGATGATTGCCGAAGGATCCATGAGAGTCCTGTTGTTGATCCTGTTTGAGGGCAGCCGATTTTCCTGGCACACAGCCACCAATAGGTTTCTTGGATTTCCACAATTTCATTTTGTCAAGTGTCTTTCAAAAAAAAAAAATGGATGTCCCAAAGGGATTGCGGATCACACACTCATGGCAAATTGTTGCTATGCCTTGGCTGACATTTTCACAGAAATACAAAAAAAATAGCAAAAAAAATTGGCCAACAAAAATAAAAGAAAAGTGCACAGTTCGAAATCGAAGTGGTATTTTCAATCTCAATATATATCTCAGAGATTCCAATGCGAATTCACCGATGCGATGCGATGGGACGGACCCCACTATATATGAACTCTGAACGAAGCGCGCACGTCCGCGGTGCACGGCCCGAAATTGCAAAATGAGCGCCGGGCGGACGTGGTGGCCCGATCTTGTTGCCTTTGCTGGCTTCTGGGCGCTCGCTCTCTCTCGCTCTTATTTTGTTTATTTGTGCTCTCGCAATGGCACACGCACTCCCACCCTCCCCACCGTTGGCAGCCGACAACCACCAAGGCGCATACTCGACTCTCCAAGAATTTGTGGGCGCCGTACAGTGGGCTCTATAAGAGAAGAGATCTATGTCCTCTTTAGGATCTTTAGTAAATGATTAAAGAAAATTAATATATATTCAATATTATATATATTCTAAAATATTCTTTTTAAAATTTAAAAAACTATAAATTAGACCATTTTAACTAATCTATTTTAATTGATAAAATTTGAACGTATTTTTAAGCAGTTTAAACCCCAACTAGCTCCACTGTAAACCGCTCTCCTTATGCTGACTCACACACTCACTCACTGGAGGAGCATCATACGCATAAGTGGAGCACTTTTTGGGGAGTTTTCGGGAAGCCGCAAAGAGAGCAAGCAGAGCGGCTTGCATGAGAGCCACCCATTGGTATGGGAGCACTCAAATCAGTGGCACTCCACTCCACTCAAGCGCATCATTATGAGCCGCTGATGAGCCACAGGCATGACAATCATATCAGCTGGTGCAGTAACGCAACCCGGATTTGGATACGGCCTAGGACTATGGGAATGGGATTGGCCCCTGACCCCAAAATGGCCGAATAGCCAAAATGTGCTCGACTGGTGTCGCGAAAATTGCTAATTAGTCACGAAAAGCGCGGTGGCGGCTGCTCAAAATGGTCAACAAAAAAATAAAAAAAATGCAGAAAAAAAAAACAGGACAAACAAAAAACGTAAAGAACCAAATTGGCAACACGCAAGCCAACAAGGAGGAACATCTGCTAATGAGCAGGCAGCAGCTGTTAACAAAATAAGTTACAAGCCAAAATAATAGTATTTAATATAATTATCATATTTATGATTTCAGACAGAAAAGAAACGAATTTAAAAAGCATTAAGTATTATTTAAGATTTCCCTCCAAATAAACAATAAAATAGGTAAAAAATGTTGTTTATTTTAAAATTCTTGGACTTCCATCCAAAATCAATCAATTTACCAAAAAAGTAAATATTTTCTGATATTTAAAAAAACAGATTCCTGAAAAAGGGCATTGACATGATTTCCGATTATAATTACAAACAATTTTTTTTTCCCCCTGATAGCTACCCCCCCTTTTTAATTACAAAAGTACAAATGTGTGGCCACCTTGACTCATCCGTAATACTTTGTAAATCCCTGTAGTATATTCCATTTTTAAAAATCCTACTATATATACATATATATTTTATTTTTATGCGATTCCCTCTTCCGTGTTAAATGCTTTTTGTTCGGCTGGGATGGGGGACTTGGGGGTCTTAATGTCTTTAATGACCTCGCCTAATGACCGAAGCTGATTGATTCAACAGAATATAGACAGCGTCTTAGGCACTTTCCAAGTTTGTCTGATTCATTTTTAGAAGGCCTTTCCTTCCCTTCCGAATTCCCAGCCCAAAAGGTGTCAACAGCAGACACTGAAAGAAATTATGGAGAGGAGGACCAAAAGTGGTTCTCTTTTGGAAAAATATATTTAATAATTTTTATTGCATATATTTAGGCTTAGAATAGTAAAAAGCAAGAAAGTGATAAGATTATAATTTGTTAAAATAATAAATAGAACATAATTATATTTCTTTGCATATTTTTAGAGCAAGAAAATAAAATTTTAGATAGCTAGAAAATATTCAAAATATTTAATATTTCAAAAGGATTTTTGTAATTTAAATATAAGAGTCTTCCCTTTCCTCTCCCGAAATATTCAATTTCTAACCAATGTCTTTAAAATATTTTCTATATATTTTTATAATTTTGAAACCACTGTTCTTATAATATTTCTAACCCCATTTCCTCTATTTACACTCAAGTATATTTTAACTGTTACTCGTAATCCCCCAACATAGTAGATAAAGAAAAAAACTCTTCCCGAGAAAGAAACATCATCAGAATCATTTGTGAAAGATTACTTAATGGATTTGTTTTGTGTTTAAAGAAGTAAAATGTTTGACCGAAAATTAAATATAATTTTGTTAATTTTTTGTGCCTGTTTGGCTATTTGTGATGGAGACTTAAGTGCCCACGATAATCCAGGAGATCCCAGAGCCACAAAACTACTGCCAAGTGCCTGCAGAAATGGTTCCTCACCTGCAGAGATTCGCTTACCTTTTGTGGACATAATAGTGAACTATGAATTCCCGATTTTTGTGCTCCGAGAACCGGAGGAGGATATACTGCTGCTGCTCCATGGCCCGGAGATATTCCGACTCCACGTGGCCGCCGGCGAGAGGCGTCTCTTGCCGCTCGGAAAGCTGGCGGGACGGGTGGGGGTCAGTAAAGCCCTCGGTGCGGAGTTGGTGTCCTGGCGGCAGTTCCTTCTACTGGCCATTGTTCTGGAGGATTCCCTGGAGGTTTACCAACTACCCAAGGAGCTACTCCTCTCCGAAGATCCTGCAAGTCTGCTGGTCTATGATCCTCTCCAGGAATTCTCTCTACCGGGCGGTTTTCTGCAACTGCATCTGGTGAAAGCTAGTGCGGATCAGGTCCTTCTCCTGGTGGCTTCAAATCTAACAAATACACAAAGCAAAGTGAGGTAAGAATGGATTTAAACCCAACTCAGGGGCCTTTCGAAGGGCTTCATGATTAAATCTAAGAAAATATACATTTTACATAAACATAAACATAAACATATACATAGCAATACATTTTGAAATAGATTGATTAAAAATCATTCTATGATTCGTTTAATCGGGTGGGAATTGACCAAGATATAGCCATCGGAAGGGGCTACATACCGAAATCCAGGATTTTGCAGGGGTCTCCCCACAAATTTTGGAAAAAAAATCTAAAAAATATTTTCTTCTCAGATTTTGATGCAGATTTGCGGGAAATCGATCCACAAATCGTTTAAGGTATTCCTCTTGAGAATCGGATGAGAATTGACTAAGATATAGACATCGGAAGGGGCATATACCGAAATTCAGGATTTTGCTGGGGTCTCCCCACGAATTTTGGGAAAAAATCCAAAAAATATTTTCTTCTCAGATTTTGATGCAGATTTGCGGGAAATCGATCCACAAATCGTTTAAGGTATTCCTCTTGAGAATCGGATGAGAATTGACCAAGATATAGCCATCGGAAGGGGCTACATACCGAAATCCAGGATTTTGCAGGGGTCTCCCCACAAATTTTGGAAAAAAATCCAAAAAATATTTTCTTCTCAGATTTTGATGCAGATTTGCGGGAAATCGATCCACAAATCGTTTAAGGTATTCCTCTTGAGAATCGGATGAGAATTGACCAAGATATAGACATCGGAAGGGGCATATACCGAGATTCAGGATTCAGGAGCATATACCCCACGAATTTTGGAAAAAAATCCAAAAAATATTTTCTTCTCAGATTTTTATGCAGATTTGCGGGAAATCGATCCACAAATCGTTAAAGGTATTCCTCTTAAGAATCGGATGAGAATTAACCAAGATATAGACATCGGAAGGGGCATATACCGAAATCCAGGATTTTGCAGGGGTCTCCCCACGAATTTTGGAAAAAAATCCAAAAAATATTTTCTCTTCAGATTTTGATGCAGATTTGCGGGAAATCGATCCACAAATCGTTCAAGGTATTTCTCTTGAGAATCGGATGAGAATTGACCAAGATATAGACATCGGAAGGGGTTACATACCGAAATCCAGGATTTTGCAGGGGTCTCCCCACAAATTTTATAAAAAAATCTAAAAAATATTTTTTTTGTCAGGTTTTGAAGCAGATTGATAGAGAATCGATCCACAAATTGTTTAAGGTATTCCTTTTAAGGATCGGGTAAAAATAAGCGAAGATATAGACATCATAAGGTGGGGAAAAAAATATAATAAAATCTCTGTTTGAGTCCTTTTCTCCAAATATTGTGAAAATCAAGTAAATGTAGTTGTATATTTTTAAGAATCCTTCTCAAAAAAATACTTCCAGAACCTTTGAGTGGCTGGAAACATACTTTAATCCCCTAGAGGAGATGACTCTACCGGCCATTAGAGTTCTTCAAGTTGTAGGCCGCCAACCCATTTACTTTATTTTTGGACGTTCCCTGAAAGGATCTCAATCAAAGGTCAGTAAAAATCAGCTAAAATGGTATTATTATATAATCAATATTTTCCTTTTAGCTAGTGCTCACTGTCTACGAGCTGGACAGGAGTAGCTTGCGTTTACAGATTCGTCAGGCTCTGACCGTTCAAGGACCAAATGTCCAGGCTGTGAGATTTCACAACCGGAACTGCCTTTTGGCCTGCACTTCTGCCACATCAGATCCGTGCATATTTTTCCGTATGTTGGATGGCCAGTTTGTGGTTTACCGGAAACACACTCGCCGGGATCTACACTTCGGCCGGGTGGCAGCCACCAAAAGGGGACAACTTCTGATCGGAGCCCGCTCCAATGGAGAGGTTTTGGTTTTCGGTTCCACACGCCTGGATTGTTTCAGTGGATTTGTTGTGGCCGGAAGGGAAGAGCAGCTGGTAGAGCCAAATAGTATCCTGACCCATAGGAATGTCCGGAATGAGACCTTTTTGCTGTTGGCTTACCGGAAATCTTTGAGCGCCGTCATCCGGACTTTGCAATTGGTTGGAGTGGAGGAGGTATCCTCGAATCAAGTGGGAGCCACACCCGATGAAGGTGAGACTGCCTAGAGAGACTTAGTATAGATCTCAGTTTATATCCCGTTCCTTTTTAGATCTCAGTGTAGTCCAACTCCATCGCCATGAGTTTGAAGCGACCATCAATGGATTGCGTGGCCTGTTGCTCCGCCGTCGATCCTCTCTGGAAAAGCTAAGACATTTGGTTACGTCCTTGCAACAAAAGTCGGGTATTCAATTGGAGAAACCTCTCCATCTGCTGCCAGGTGGAAGAATCGATAGACTTCAACTGGTGGGAAAACATCTACGAACTCCCAGCCAACTAAAACAGCGCCTGGAGGAGCTGCTTCACCGATTTCTTGGTAATCATCCGCGGAGGAACCCAAGATCCTTTGGGACTGGGAGTGACGATGATGAGCTTCTAAAAATAAAACGTTTACGAGTGGGTAACCTTGTCTATCAGGGACAACTATTACCAGGTAAGCTTTAAAACTAATTCTTTAAAATTAAAAATATAAAAATTTCTTTTTTTTTAAAGGCTACACCTTGGACTCTAATAGTCCACCACTTTTGACCATCCGGCAGGGCACTGTTTTAACCAAATCCTTGCAAACAAATGAGCTGCTTACTCCCAAGGACAGTGAGAATAAGACCCTTGAAGAAATTCAATCCCCCAACCATCAAGAGTGTGTGGTTCGTCATCTCCATGTTTCTAAAATAAATGGAGTGTCTTGGGACTCTTTCCTGGACTCGCTATTCCTGCGAAGTCGCGACACAAGACTTCAAGGCCGTCTGGTCCTGCAGTCCAGGACACGAGTGTCCAGTCTACAGACCCGTCTTCTCAATGGTCTGGTGGTGGATCAGCTTTTTAACCTAAGAAGAGCTCAGGTGATCAGTTCCAATATTTTTATGTCTGCATTTTTTGCTCCACGATTGGAGGCAAAGAGTGTGAATAATCTGGACTTTGCCAAGGATATTGTTTTTCGGGGTGATAATGATACTTGGATTAAAAGTAAGTATTGTACTATATACTAGACATTTTTTGGAGTTTGGGTATATAATATAGTTACTATAGGTATTAGGGTTTATCAGATATAACAATTTTTATAAATTAGATTTCATTCAAAAAACTTAAAACCTATTCGTCTGCATGAGTTTATTTTTAAGGGTAGTCTTTTTTAAACTATTTTGAAATATTTTTATTAGTTTTCAATAATTTTTTAATAATATTTATAACATATTTCACCTACAGCCCCTGTCCGCATCGATCAAATGAGCGTTTCTGGTGAGTTCCAAGTTGCAAACCAAAAACCTCAAGCTCGTCAGTCCGTGAACGATGTCCTGCAGCAATACTATACAGGAAGGATAACAATTCAAGGTTCCTTGACAGTAAGAAATGTATTGAAGGATACACAAAATGCAGCTATAATGCTGGGCAATCAATCATTAAGCAAAAGTGATCTAAATAACCAATATTTATTGCAAAATAAACCTCAGGTGAGTTATGACCTTAAAGTTTTAATATAATTGCTATATTTTCTCCCATCCTCCCTCAGAATATAACCCTGTTGTCTTTTGGAAATGCCAAAGTCACAGTTCCTTCGTTGACAACCGATTATATAAAAGGACATCCTTTGGAAGAACATCTCTTGAGTGGCGGACAGGATATAGCTTCCCATTCCCATAATCATACTTTGCATTTGATATTCATGAATGCCAGTGTTCAGGGTGATATTATTTGTAGGGATTATAGTTCCCGTTTGGCCGAGATAGCCAAGGATGCAGTTCCTCTGGGTCAGGAGACGAATATCACAGGTTTTAAACGTTTCAAGGCTCCTCTGATTGTCCAGGACCTGGAAACCAAACAGATAAATGGTGTTCCTGTCTCCGATTTGGTTTTAAAGAATAATCCTAATCAAAACTTCACGGGATTTAAGGTCTATGATAGCTTAGTCATCACAGATGATCTTGAAGTGCAAAAGGACTTGAATGTAAAGCGTTTGAATGGCCTGCCTTTGGAGCAACTTCTGGGTCACGATCTCAGCCTGCAGCGTTTGGAGCTCGTGGATACCCCGTACTTGGAAAAGCTACACTTCCGTCGCTTGAATGGCTTACCTTTTGATGAATTACTTTCTAAAATTTCCGAAACAGAGGAGGATCAAAGGCTACTTCTTCACAAGCAATTGCTTTTAGAAGGAAATGTTCGTTTTGAAAAGCCCCTCCAAGTAAAGGATATAAATGGCATTCCATGGGAGGATTATCTGAAACGTCTGGTCCGTTCTGATGTTAATTCGGAGTTGAAAGGACGAAAGACTTTCCTGTCCGATGTCCTACTAACAGATAATCTAAAAACCCCTTTGATTAATAACTTTGATTTGAGTTCTCTGCTGGATAATACTCTGCTGAGGACTACGCCCCAGGAAATCGGAGGTTTCTATAGCTTTGGGTCTTTAAGAGTTTCCAACTTGGATGTCAAGAGGGTTAATAATGTAAGCCACGAAGAGTTTCTGGACTTGCGTAAGGATCAGGTTTTAAAAGGTGACCTTTACCTCAAAGAACTCTCCCTCAAAGGAGGTCTTAAATGTCCCGAAATGAGCAACCAACCAGATCTTAGTAATCTTCCAGAGCGTTTGGAGAAAGTGCGTCAGCTTCCCTGGAGGAATCTGTTTGTCACTGGGAATGCTCTCTGGCCAGAAAGTAATAATCAGGATCTGGAGCAACTGGAATATTTGAGAAAACACGCCGTACGAAAGGATCATAATCAGACAATAACAGGGCATGTCCTTCTAAGAAAACCTTCCATTAAAGTGTTACAAACTCAAGGAAATCTTTTACAAGATTTTGATTTAAAGTCTTTAAAAGAAGATGCTCTATTACGTAGAACTGAGGACAATAAGCCCCAAATAATAACAGCTCCTGTAGAATTTCTTGGCCCCCTTAAGGCACTAACTCTTAAACTAAACAATGACTCCTATTTTGGACATTTAAATGGTATAGATATTCCCAGACTTAATGCCTCTCTCTACCGTCTATCCAGTAACCAAAGTATATCCGCTGATCTTAACTTTCTCAAGACCCCAAAGTTTGGAAATCTTGAACTCAAAGATCCCCAAGTTAATGGAATAAAGATACAGGATATTTATCAGCAAAACAAAGGTCTAACCTGGCCGAGGATAACACTGAAAAATCTCACAGTTCAAGGGGATCTAAAACTAGGAAGTGTGAATACTATGAGTATGGAGTACTTTCTAGATAATCGTATAACCCTCAGAGGTCCAGCCCTGGAAGTATTTGGTAACTTGAACTTTGAGAATCTCCAACTAGGAGAAAGACCCCTTTTACGTTCTATAAATAACATTCAACTGGAGAATCTGGTATTACAAAATAGTAACAAAGTACAAACAATTTCCGGAGTAAAGACCTTCCATGGTGGACTGGAATGGAATGGACCAGGTCATGTCATGAATCTAAATGGCAAGGACTTGAGTGAAAGTTATAGAGGAAGTATCTTCAAGGATAAGGACTACAACATAGATAGCCTTGTCTTAGAAAAAGCTCTATTCCCGGGAGGAACTAATCAAAAAGCTAGGGTAATGGAACCATTAACAGAAGATAGAAGTCCCCTCGAGGAACTACAAGGGGTCCTGGCTCTAAAAAATCAAACCACAAGCCATGATTTACTGTATCTGGATCACGATCTTCAACCTTTGGAGGTTATTTGGATGAAGACTCCTTTGAAAGGATCCCCACACTTGATTCTACCTCTGCCTAAGGACACAAATCCTTGCCAGCGGCGTATGTTGCAGGCCCAACTATTGTCCTCCCAGCAAAAGGTCCTTCTGGCCAACGTGAGTGTCTCACATCGACTTTTGCGGATAAAATCCGGTGACATCAGGGTCAAGGTGCAGAACCATTGTCCTGTGAGGCGGTTGAGAAGCAGGATCAGCTTCTCTTGTCGCAACGAATCGCACATCCTGGGAATGCGACAGCCAGTGGAGGTGATGGATCTTCTAAATCTCAAGAACCTGGATCCGGATGTGTCCCTGCTTCTGTTGGGAACTGAAAAGGAGGTGCGTGTCCTGCGTTTGAATCGTGGAAGCTGCCGAATCGAAGACTGGCAGTCGGTCACTCCGGCCGATGGTCGTCTCATGAAAATCGTGAGCCTGCAGGACGAGGATCTGCTCATCACCAGCGGCGTAAAGAGTCATCGCTCCGTCCTGGCCATTCATGCAAGAAGCCCCTCGGAGCAGCAATTCCACCAGCTTCAGCTCATCTACGGTGGCTACGATCTGGCCGAGATTATGGCGGAGCAGTTGCTGGCCAGTTGCCTGGGTTGCCGGCACATCGCCATCTACAGAAGGAACAGCTCTCGGGTCTTTGAGCCCCTCCAGCAGTTGAGTTTCCAGGAGCGGATTCAGCAGCTCACCCCCTTCTGGATTAACGATGTCCAGTACTTGTTGGTGATTACCCAGCCAGGAGCGGAGCACTTCTACCTCTTCACTTTCGGTCCAGTTGGCGGTTGGCAGCAGAAGACTTTCGGGTACAAGAAGCAACATCAGTGGGCGTGGCCTCTGATCACGGCGGGCGAGAAGCTAGTGGGCCAGGATGTGGCCATAATGCTATTGTGTGGCCAAAACGAACAAGAGTGTAGTTTGGTGAAGGCCATCCTGAGATAATTGTTTGTTTTCTGTTAATTTGTTGTTAATTTTGTATTTAAATTAGTTGCTAGATTGTTATATTTGTATTATTATTGTTTACTTTTCTTAAATAATTATGAATTATTAAACTCAAATTATGAAATTTCTTGATATTAATTTAAGTTTATAACCTTTTCTTATAATTTCTAAAAAAAAAAAACCTTAAAAACTACCTAATCTCGGCAAATGTTTCTAATTGGCTTGAGATTATCACAATTAGGCATCTTACTTGGCTAAAACCCCACAAGAACCCCCTTGAAAGCCCCCCTCTCTTAGGCGGACAAAGTCTTCCTGCTGACCATGAGGACATAGCCAGTAAACACGAGAAAACCCAGTGCCCCCCAAACGGAACTATTCTGATTACTGCCATCTCCGATGTTGGCAAGAATCCAGTTCACATGGCTGGCCACATCCTCGAAGCCCCCATCGAGGCTTCTCAGTCCCAGCAGGCGATCTCTCTCCGTCAGAGTGGCTCCGGCATCCATGTACAGGGACGGAGCCCCTCCCGTGGCCTCCGTCTGGACGCAGATCCTCTTCGGCGATCCCGCCGTATTCGGGCAGACAGTGTGTGTGGCATTCAGGGTCACCAGGTCATGGAGTTCCCGGATCTGAGAGTCGTAACCCCAGGTGCTTATCTGAAGCAGGGACTGTGAAGCATCCGAGGAGTCCAGGACAGAAGTCTCGCCGGGCGAGGGCAGGCCCACGGGCTGGATAAGAGGATGATCCTGTGGGACATCCTTCTCCAGCATCAGTATAGCTAAGGCCAGGTCTTGGGGTGGCTGGTAAATGTGGGTGACCCCGACAACTAGTCCCTGCTCGTTAGGAGCAAATCTTTGTGGATTTCCCAGCATTACCCGAAGCTCCGAAGGATGATAGTAGTTTCTTTTATTTTGACTGAAAAAATATTTAAAATATTATTAATTTAAGTTACGAATTTTTAAAAATACTAACTCACCTAAAAATACAACTTCCAACGGTAAGGACAACGGAGGGCGCCACCAAAGCACCTGAGCAGATGTGGCCCTTGCCGAAGTAGAGCCGCTCCTGGGCCGCTAGACGTATGGAGGCCTGATAGGGGGCGCTCATTTTCGTATCCCCGAAGGCATGGTCATTGGAGATAGCCTCCATTTCGGCCAGGCTAATACCACGCTGAGCAGCCAAGTCGCGTTGGGTAAAAGCTAAAAAAAAACAACGAAAAATATATATAGAATAGCTGATAAAGATCAATAATGGATTCCCCCTGGAAACAGGCAGTCTCCGAGTCACGGAGTGCAACAACCTTATCGCAATCAACACCTAACGGCGTGGTCAGAACCCCACGATCACCACCTAGCGATATCGGTTCCCACATATTCATAGTGCACAAGCTCCGGATCCAGAATATATATACAAATATATATATATTTTAACACCTGAAACTGATCAGGCCACCGTCTGTTTCCAACGTGATTATTAAGATATGATAGCCAGTTTAGAATCCACGCCGAAAAAATAAATAAAAAAAATTAGAAACAAATAATCCCCCAATCATGCCGGAAGTTTCAGTCGAGTGGCTAGAGTTTCCACCGATCACGCGATATATATACATATAATGCCAATTGGCCAATTGATCAATTGGGAGTGACGCACTTTTTGCGGCGACAAACAATTCGGATAATCAAGGGATTATAAATAATTCAGCAGAAAGTACAGTGGGCCGGAGAAGTAAGATAGTAGAGAGATTATTTATATTTCTTCGGAATATCATTTCAATTTCCTAAGCCAAACATCCATATAAAGCCTCATTATAAATAAATACCAAAAGTAAACAAATATTTCAAACAAAAAACAATACAACAGAGCTCTTAAACACAATCTTCAAGTTCAAATGTCAACCAACTTTTATCAATTTCAATAAAAAAAACAAAATATTGCCAATCTAATTTTAGAAAAATTTGCACGAGCACACTTTTAAAAATACAAATTAAATCATTAAATATTTTAGCAATCAGTTGATCTGTCAAGGCCATAAAAATCTCTTTAAACAAAAATTTAACGAGAACTTGGAGGTCATTGGTCAAGTCGTAAAATATTTCACTTACTCACGGATAATTGTACATTTTTTAATCACACACTTTAAGGGAGGTGTGACCTACAAGTATGTAATTTACTTTCATAATAGTTAAGGCTTTTGTGGCTTACGTCAGTTTTAAAAAATATGTCATTTCATTTTTAGTTTATAACATTTAAAGTACAAACTCAAGAGGTCGAGTAACTAAACGGAAATTCTTAAATAACTCTTGAGGGTTTTGGTCGAGGGTTTTAATCTTAAGTTAATAAATAATTTAACAAATGGAATGTTAGTGTTATGTGAAGAATAAGTATATGAAATATTAAGTTTATTCCTGTTTTATTGTAATAATAACTAAGTATTTTAGAAGGCCCTGGATATTTTATATTTCGCAGCATGTTTGTTACTTTCTCTGTTAATTAATTTTCAAATAACTTTTTCCTCTAAATATTAAATATTTGTATATATTTTAAATATTAAAGAACTTACTTGTTTGCATTTCCGTGCAAAGAAAAGCAAAAATAAATATTTTCACAATCTTGCGCCAATGATCGTTGAGTTGCATTTTCTTGGATTTTTAACACAGAATTCACAATTTAAAAAAAATATATATTAAACCCTTAGCAGTTCCTTGTAAAACTTTTACTTAACAATATTTGACGGTTTATGGATTTTTGTAAGTATTTTGTTGAGGTCTGACTTTAACGATCACCTGTCGTGAGCTCCGTCGAACGTTGAATGAAGAAATTGCGGCGCGAGCTTCTTTCCTAAATCGAACAAAACGCAAATTCGCAAAAAGCGTTCTTAGATAATTCCATAATTTTTGTTTTGGTTGAGTGAGTTCTGATTCTCGTCTGTGTTGTTGATAAAGCAACAGCAACATACGATCCATACGATCTATATACACATATAGAACCGAAGCCGAATCAAAATCGTATCCGATCGGTTCGAATCGAATCGAATAATAAACAAACATATAGCAAATGCTCGGTTGATAAGGAAACTTTCTCAGCAATCGATCATCAATTTACTTATTTCATTTCTAGCTTATTTATGGTTTGTTGTTTTGGTTTTTTTTTTTACATTTTTGTATATGTTTTCTTTTCGATTATCTGAAAAATCGGTCTAATTTTGTCCTAATGGGCCAAGTCATCGTTAAGCATAAAAACCTTCTATCGGGTTTCGAGCTTTATTGCTAAAATACTTTCTGGGAATACCTCATATTGTTGATGGTAAGATAAGAATAGTTATTACAAAGAACTAAAGCACTGAGAGAAATATTCGATTACAAATTTTAATAAATAAAATAATTAAAATCAAAATGAATAGATAGAAAATATGTATATTGTCAGGACTTTTATATTAATTTTCAATCCACAGTAGATGTACCTTTATGTTTCTGAAATTGCATAGTTTTGCATAATCAATAGTTTATAATACTTAATAATTTATTATTCATTTTTAAAAGTGTCTCTCATATATAAAAACAAATCTTTCTAATCAATCTAAATCGGACAGCAGATCGCAAAAATAAATTCTTTCTAAAAGATTAAAATCGTTTCTATACTTTCCGGTGCAATTTCTGATTTCTGGCTTATAGATTATTTCTGACCAGGTTGAGGACCTTGAAATGAAATAACTACTATAGTGCCAATCGTAATCTAGGCAGACAGACAAAAAGAAACTATTATAGAAGTGCACTCGATTGCACCTGTTTCGACTCCTTGACCTTGTCTGCTAGTTTTTTCCCATTTTATGGTCTATACCAGTTTTTTGACGGATGGCATATCGGTTATAGATGATATAGCTATTCCCGTCATGGACATCGTCTGCTGCCATATAGATTAGCCATATCTGAGAGCCATATCGGTTCTTCATTCATTGGACTTCGAAAATCAAGTTAATTTTCTGCGCCGTAAACTATTTTTAGTTAACTAACTGGAAGCCAAAGTCAGGCGATAATTGGCAATAATTGATAATAGTTTTTAAGATTTATAAAGTAGAATTTAAGGGTGCTCTTTGATCGCCAAAAAGTAGGCTACTTTTTTATGAGTTTTTATTTTCAAAATGGCGTTTTACGCGGCCATTTTTTATCTGAAAGGGGTAGTTACTATTCAAATTATAAAATATCAAAGATATTATGAATAGAAATAAATATAATACTTTCTTATTTAAGACCCTCTTTCTCTTCAAGAAATATCAATTATTTTAAATATTATTTACATAAATTTTATTTTAATAAAAAAAAATCAGTTTCCATTAACTTATGTATATATTAAGCGTTTTGTTTATTTAATAAAGCATTAATCTCAGAGAAACAAAGCTGGGAAGAATGAGGCTGAAACTGGAGGCTAAAATGCCCATGGAACCGCCACCACCACCATTATCATCCCCATTATCATCTCCATTATCCTCTCCATTGGGATCTTCGCCCATAGTCTCCAGGATCCAGTCGTAGTAGTACGAGACCTCCGTGTAGACTCCCGGCAACTTGGGCAGAGCACAGTTGATGCCCCAGGAGACGACTCCAGCCAGCTTGCTTTGGCACACCAGCGGTCCTCCAGAGTCTCCCGAGCAGGCATCCTGCTCGCCCTTCTCCAGGTAACCGGCACACATCATTCCGGGCAGGATTAGGGCGCCCAGGTCACTGTCGTTGACGCACCTTTGCTCCCCAATAATCGGCACATCGACGGTCATCAGGTAATCGGAGTTATAGCCCTGCTCCGTGAGTCCCCAGCCAGTCACCTGGCATACAACTCCATCCACAAGCTCGTTCCGGGTCAAAGCAATCGGTCGGATAGTGGGATGATCCGTTGGCACTGACGCATTCAATCGCAGAAGGGCAATATCCTTGTCATAGGTGGCCAGGACGAACTTTTCGAGGAGCATGAACCGCTCGGCAATCGTAAAGGTTAGGGCATTAGTGGCATTAAACCGATCCAGGTTTCCCATCACCACAATGAATTCGGCAATGGGCACAAAAGTTCCATCGTAGATTACTTGGCTAAAAAAAATGGTATAAGATTAATACAATTGAATTTAAACTTTAAGTAAATAATTGTTTAAAAAACTATGTCACTTGGAGGAAATAAAACTCCGAGATTATTTTTATTATCAAGCCCATAAATACGTGATATTTACAATTGTAAGTAGCGATAAGTTAGTACTTCTTTTGTAAACTACTTCTGGGTAAGTAATGCTTACTTTTTGGTTTACTTTCAAGTTTAAGTAATTGAAAAATATTATATAATTTTGTTCTTAAGTTTGTTTTATAATTTTTATAATTATTTATGGAGAAAACTAAAAAAAAACACCAAATCACTCAAATAGATACTGGTGATTACGTATACGACACGTTGCTTCTTTTAATCAGTTTATGAGGAAAGGTATATTATACTATGATTTATGGAACTATATTTAAAAGCACTGTAAAAAGCTTTAAAATGCTTCAAGTAATCTAGGAACTTGTTTTACACTTTTACACTGTTGTCTTGTTATTTTCACTGTTTAAGAAATATTTCTTAAAAAGGCACTTGAAAAAAATATTTAAAAAATGGAAGAAATAATCCTTTATCCCTCACTTACTCCACAAAACAATGGGCAGCGGAAAGAACAAAGTTTGGCCTGATGAGGGAACCGCCGCAAAGGTGACCCGTTCCATAGAAATAGCCATCGTTCAAGGCCCTCCGGATGCCAACCTGGTGTCTGGTGGCGTCCAAGGTGGCCAGAGTGCCATTGATTATCCTGCCAGGATCCTCATTAAAACGAGGGCGTATAGAACTTGTAGAGTTAACAGCTGTCGCAGTGGGAAGTGCCTTCGAAGCCGTAAAAAATACGGAAAATAAAAGGAAAACTCCCGCCAACAAATGAAAAGAAGGCATCTTTTTTAAAATATATTTTTTTTTTAGATGCTAACTCCTTAACGTGGCAGTGGCAACTGAAATGCAGAAGCCGGAATCGAAATTGGCAAGACGATGGCCCATCAGTCGGCATTATCTTGGCCAAATAAATCTGGACGGACATCGTAATCTAATCAATGGTTTCCAATCGTGTGTAGAACACACATGGGTGTGATTCTCTGACAAAGCTCTCAAGTGTTAACGATTTCATTTTGAATGGGCATTACCCAAAAAATATAATCTTTGGTTTTGCCACTATTTGGACAAAATAAAATAGATTTATGGTCTCGGCAGGGGAAATCCTATAACACATAATCCAATATCTTCAGGAATTCCGCAAGTCATAAAAAGATCGTTACTTTAGAATTATGTTGTAAATAAAAATCGAATATTCCCGTGAAATATTTTATCAAGGCCTTTGTCTATATTTTTCAATTAAATTTCACATCAATTCGTTTATCATTTGCAAACAGAATAAATGACAAACAAGATATTTAAACAAAACGAAACCATAATTAAATGAGATATGCCTCGAGGGTATCGACCATAGCGTTACTCATTCAGCCATTTTTACGACTTTTCAGTCAAAATTGTGTCAAATATATATGTGAGGACAATTTTTATTCAGGTTGGTGAAGAATTTATAACTGAATCGTTGAAGGTATACATCTCAGAAATCGGACGATATTTCGCAAAGATATAGACATGGAAAAATTGAGAACATGGAAATTGAGAATTTTGCAGGGGTCTCCCCACAAAAATTGGAAAAAAATTTAAAAAATATTTTGTTGTCAGGTTTTGATGCAGATTGGTGGCAAATCGATATACAAATCGATCAAGACACTTCGCTTGAGAATCGGATAGGAATCGGCAAAGATATAGCCACCGGAAGGGGTCGGATGTGGAAATCCAGGATTTTGCAGGGGTCTCCCCACAAAAATTGGAAAAAAATTTAAAAAATATTTTGTTGTCAGGTTTTGATGCAGATTGGTGGCAAATCGATATACAAATCGATCAAGACACTTCGCTTGAGAATCGGATAAGAATTGGCAAAGATATAGCCACCGGAAGGGGTCGGGTGTGGAAATTCAGGATTCTGCAGGGGTCTTCCCACAAAAATTGGAAAAAAATTTAAAAAATATTTTGTTGTCAGGTTTTGATGCATATTGGTGGCAAATCGATATACAAATCGATCAAGACACTCCGCTTGAGAATCGGATAAGAATTGGCAAAGATATAGCCACCGGAAGGGGTCGGATGTGGAAATCCAGGATTTTGCAGGGGTCTCCCCACAAAAATTGGAAAAAAATTTAAAAAATATTTTGTTGTCAGGTTTTGATGCAGATTGGTGGCAAATCGATATACAAATCGATCAAGACACTTCGCTTGAGAATCGGATAAGAATTGGCAAAGATATAGCCACCGGAAGGGGTCGGGTATGGAAATTCAGGATTCTGCAGGGGTCTTCCCACAAAAATTGGAAAAAAATTTAAAAAATATTTTGTTGTCAGGTTTTGATGCAGATTGGTGGCAAATCGATATACAAATCGATCAAGACACTTCGCTTGAGAATCGGATAAGAATTGGCAAAGATATAGCCACCGGAAGGGGTCGGGTATGGAAATTCAGGATTCTGCAGGGGTCTTCCCACAAAAATTGGAAAAAAATCTAAAAAATATTTTGTTGTCAGGTTTTGATGCAGATTGGTTGGAAATCGATATACAAATCGATTAAGGTACTCCGTTTAAGAATCGCATGGCAAATGCCAAAGTTATGAACATTGTTATAAACAATTATGAACTTCAATGAATCATAAAAGCTGAGAGGCTATGACCTCCGCACAATGAAACCTCATAACTCAATGAACTGATGGAAACTATTTATATAAATATCTATAAAATACAAAAAAAAATCACCCTGTTGGTTTAGTTTTTAATTTACAAAGCAATCATCATAAAATTGACAAAACCAACAGATAGCAATTGAGTTTGCGATTGAAGTTTATTAATTTATTGATAGACTGGTAACATAATGGAACTAGGTAAGGCATGTAGACGTCATAAATGATAAAGGAATTTTTATTCATTCTCTTATGTATATGTATATTTTTTTAATGAGTTTTTTTAATAAAGTTTTCAATGAGGTTTTCTTTCTGATTTAAAGAATTGGTTCTATAAGACGCAAGACTTCCTGGAACTGTGAATTACTACCATTTCCCTTAATACTTATCTATCATATATTTTATTTATTTTTTTAGGACCACTGTCATTCAATAGTGTCTTCAATCAGTGTCAATAACAACATTATTTTTCAATGCAATCTACAAGTGAATAGCACCTGTTCCGCCGTCTAAGATTAGATAAATCCATTGTGGCAACCGACAGAAGCCAATGATTAACTCTACAGGCCATTGAATAGTTTCCACAGGATCGTTAGGCTGGTCACCAGCAACCAGAAGGCAGGACATGTCCAGAAACAGGTTCCACAGTTATGAATGGACCGATCCCCGTAATCGGAGTAGTCCAGTGAGGAATTGGCGATACGGATCCAGTCAAGAAAATGTGTGACATTCGTATAAACACCCGGATAGCCGGGATCCGCACAACCGACGCCCCACGAGATGATTCCGGCTAGCCGGCCAGAGCAGACGAGCGGTCCTCCAGAGTCACCCTGGCAGGCATCGATACCGCCCTGCAGGAATCCGGCACACAACTGCGACTCCGGCAGCTTGTAGATAATATTGCAGAGGCTCTTCCTCAAGATGGGCACGGGGGCTTGTTGTAGCGTAGAGGATTTATCGTTCTGCTAAGGATCTATTACAACTTTTCCATAAATCCAAGAATATCTCAACAAAACTCACCGCATTGATCTTGCCCCAGCCGTGAATGAGGCAGATGGTGCCCTCGACGGGCGATTCGGTAGCAAGTTCCAGAGCTCGGGCTCCCGGCGAATCCCAGGGTATATATCCGTCGATGAAGAGCAGAGCGATATCGTTCTCCAAGGTGCTGGAATTGTACTGCTTGTGACCCACAATCCGTCGCACCAGATACTCCGTGGTGAAGCGGTCCGTCTGATCGATGGCACTACTCCCGGCCACCACGACAAACAGTTCCGGTTCGCGGTACTCCAGCGGTAAACCAGTTGAATTTCTACAAAGATTAAGAGTTCATGATATATAAGGTATACCTGGAGAAGGTAATAGATCACCCACATGGCAAAACAATGAGCTGCCGAGCAGACAACCCGCTGGGAAATGATCGTTCCGCCGCATACATGTCCCATACCGTACTGTTTCTCGTGGATGGAACGCCGCCGTATGGATACCTGATAGGGCACCTGATTAATGGTCACCGCATAGCCTCCAACCACCTTTGGCTGGATGTAAAAGGACGACGATGACGATACACTGGACACATTAAGAGACACTTCCGTCTGACACGTGGCGGTCTCCATTTCTAGGATCAGGATCAGGGACAGCGACAGCAAGAGCAAGGGACGATGGTCCATCCCCAACGCCGATAGCTTGCTCTGCTGATAGTAGTCAGGACCCAAAAATAACAACAAAATTACAACAAAAAATTTGATGAATAAAATCCAGAAAATAAATTAATAGCCAGCTGCCTGAGTGTAGATCAATGATGAGTATTACGAGGATACAACAGGCTCAAAATAAACCAAAAACAGTCCTTAAGAAAATTTAAAATTAAATGATATTTTATTAAATTTTTTTACTAAAACCAATACTAAATTTTTATAAAAATTAAACAAAAAAAAATCATTTTATTTACTTAGTCTATAACCTAAGTTGAAGATCAGTTTTTTTGCGGCTTTTTCTTTTGGGAATCAAAGTCCCCTGGTCCATGCTGCCAGGACGATGGCCAAGACAATCAAAAGGATAGAACCAGTTCCTTGCCGTATTCCGGAATTACGAAAAACGGTATAGTCAAAGGAACTATTCTGCTGGATAATCCAATCGCGATAGAAGGTAATATTGGTATAGACACCGGGATAACCGGGCTGGGCGCAGCCATAGCCGTAGGACACCACACCGGCCAGGACACTTTTGCACACCAGTGGCCCACCGGAGTCACCCTGGCAGGCATCCACTCCGCCCTTCGTAAGGCCGGCACACACCTGGGAATCGGGTAGGGGCTGATAGGATAAAGCACAGACGTCATGAGCCACTATGGGCACCACAGCAGCTTGTAGGGCGTTACTGGTGCTGCTGGCACCCTAAAAAAAATTGACAAAATTATAATAAAATGTATCTCATGCTTTTAGTTTATAACTTACCTCCTCAAGTAAACCCCATCCGGCAATGTAACACCCAGTTCCCGCGACCAAAGCCGCTGAATTCAGATCCAAAGCCCTCACGCTAATAGCGCTCCAGGGAATGTATCCATTAATAAACATCAGAGCAATATCATTGGTCAGAGAATCATGATTGTAGGATGGATGAACGACCAACTGCTGGACGTAAAACTCCAGGGTATAATTAGGGTCCCGGGTCTTCAAATAGCTACTGCCCATAACAAGGAAGTATTCACCCGCCGTTCGATACTTTTTCGTATTAGAGCTGTTCATAAAAAATATGATATATTAAAATAATAAAAAAATATACATATATAATATATAATCTTACTTGTAAATGCAATGGGCTGCCGTGACCACCAAACGTTGGGATATTACACTGCCACCACACAAGTGCCCAGATCCGTAACTCTTTCGGTCCGTAGCCGTGAGCCTTATAGAGACCGTATACGCAAAACTAATAATGTCAACTGCCGTTCCACCCACTATTTTTGGTTCCATTTTGCTAGTTGTGGCATTTGTGGTCTCTGTTCCGATGGCTAAAGATATTTATAAAATTTAGAAAATATTTTATACCATTATATCTTTTGTAAATGGATTATAAATGGGCCAAGGTCATGGCCAGACTTTACAAAAACTATCACATTTATTAAACCTCTACCACAAAACCTATCAAAGTCGTATCTAAGCAATAATTTGTTATCACGGCCGGGTAGATAACCGGGCCTGTTTTTCTTTAGAAGAAGGTATTCCGGGCTTCCCCATCAAAGCACTTTATGGAAAAAATACTTAACACTAATTGATATATAGTATATAGGGTCTGTGCTTTAAAACTCTTCCATAAAAAAACAAAACAAAAAAAAAGTACAAAAAAAATAGTCATAAAAAATAGCAATCTAATCGAATGTCTTTTTTTTTTTTTGGTATGACACACCATGGAAAAAGAATTGGATAATTGGATGTTTAATTGGTTCTGCCATCAGGTGGAGGAATAGGTATAAAGAGTTGTTGAAGTATTGATCACATAAGCCACTATAATGTGACTAATTTTTAGTCATTTAGTGCAAGGAACTAGTTCTATTGGTCATGGTTTTGATGCAAGTACCGGGTATTTATAGTAAATATTTTAAAAACTAATATTTTTATCACAATTTAGACACAAAATTAATTTCACAATTTTTATAAATCATAATAGAGGTATTTTTGATTTTATATGAATTTTTAACAAAAAATAAAAAAAATAATAATTTTATCTTGTTTTTTTTTAGATACAACTATTAACCTTCACTTCTTTAACTTTTAACTTCCGATATTTCAAGTCCCCTCCCCAAAGATACCAAAGACTGGAAACCATAATCGTAATGACTCACTTGCTCCGGAGGTCAGAATAGCTCCAAGGAGCAATGCCAATGACACTAAAATCATTTTCTTTTTTTATAAAATAAGTAATAAAAAATAATATAAAAACTAAAGTGTAAAATAACGCGAATTTTTAGCAAAAAAAAAAAATCAAATAAAATCGACCGAATTTGATGAATTGAGGCACTGCAATGAGCCCATCTGTGGGACTAGTCGATATTATTGGCCCCGGGCCTGTGGGCCAGACTTATCTTATCGCTAACTGTGCGTAAATTGAATGTTGCCAAAGCCCCAAAGAGCCCCGATGCCTCGGCGGATCGCAAACGGGTGTCATAAAAGTAAACAAATGCCAAAATCAGAGCGAAATTCTCTTTTGATTTCGTATAGATTAGCCACTCCCACATGGCCAACACGCCCGCCACAGACCGCCGCCCATCCAGTTACTCTGATCTGATTTCCTGCCCACTGGGAACCCCCCCTTTAACAAAAAAAAAAGTCCCTAAATCATAAATTTAATTTGTTTGTCCTTTTTCCTTAGAAAAGTGATAAAAAAATAAAACCTATAACCTAATACCATGACTAATCGTGTCTGACTAATCAGACTCGGACATAGAATAGATAAAGAATAAAAGCTATAGCCTCTAAATCCCGATAAGACCTTTGTAGACACAGGAAATTTAATCCACACAATATATATGTTACGTATTGTATACTTTTATTATATTTATATTATATTCATTTAGTCATTAAGTTGCTTATTAATTCAAACATCACAGTTCTTTGGTCTAAAATATAGCCTCCCTGAGATTCTAGACAGAAATCACAAGCGATTACAAGACGACTATGAAACTATATTATTTATATCGGTGGGAAAATGTTAGAATTAATTATTACTGCGTTATTATTATCATATTCTTTGTTAGGTCTTTTGTTATTATCACATGGGTATCTTTGCCATCGAGGCAAGTATACAAAAAAAAATATATATATTTTAATAATATATGTATATAATGGCACTGGTGCTGGTCTTATTCGGCTGAAGTATTCTTTCCAATTATTTCCTTAGTAGCATTAAAAATGGCTTTAAGCTCCTCCAATTCCAACTCTTCACTATCGTGTTGACCGTTACCAGAGGCTGGTTCTGCCGGAGTCTCCTTATCCTTGTCAGTGTCCGACTCCTTCTTGATGAGAAAAGATGAGGAAGGAACCTCCGATCCAACGCCATTATTCTTCGACTTTTCGTCGACAACAGGTACTGTAGTCTCCCCATCCATGTCAGTGTCCGATGCCTTCATAATGGTTTCCTTCTTGATTAGAGAAGATGGGGAAGGACCCTCGGATCCAACGCCAATACTCTTCGACTTTTCGCCGACAACAGGTACTGCAGTCTCCCCATTCATGTCAGTGTCCGATGCCTTCATAATGGTTTCCTTCTTGATGAGAGAAGTTGTGGAAGGATCCTCGGATCCAACGCCAATACTCTTCGACTTTTCGCCGACAACAGGAGCCGGATCTAGCTTGCGCTCGTTAGCAAGAAAGTAATCATCTACGTCCTGCTCTTCAGAGCTTTGAGAACTCTGAAAAGTATGCTGCACCCGGCGCTCAACTACGCGGCGCTCCATATAGTTGGTGTTGCTCTCCTGAGCCTTGCGCTTCCTAAGAATTTTTCATCATAAGTATGTGATTAAATATCATTTAATTTCAAGAACGTACCTAAGCCTGGGAGTTAGCTTGGCGGGAGCACCGGAAGAGGAGTCCGTAGTTGAGGCAGAGTTACTACCCGAAGGGCTCGATGTATTCGACAAGATCATGGCGTTCTGAGCGCGTCTACTAGATGACGAACTAGATGACGAAGGCGACGAGACCACAGGACTAGGCAAAGGACTAGGCTTAACCATATGGAATTCATCAGCAAAATCATTATAACCATCCACATCGGCCATCAGTTGCTTGTACTGCTCCTTAAAGGCATCGTGCTGGAATGGTTTGGTCACCACAGTGGCTAAAGGAAAAGGGAAGTCATAGGATAAGGATTAGGTTAGGAGATTATTCTGTGTTTCAGGCAAAGGATAGGAGTTTCCAAAACTTACTGCGACGCAAGGAGAAGCCCTCGGCATGGTATTGAGCCAGTTCCTTGTCCTTGGCTTTTAGCAACTGTGTGGTTTCGTTCAACAAATCACGTAGACCATTCATGGTGTTAATGCTATCCGTAAGGATGAAATCATAGATCTGCAAATAAAAATGTTTTCAACTAGTATTCACTTGCCTAAAAAATATATATATATATTTTGAAACCAACCTTGTCTTTGGAACAGGCTCCCACGTGCCATTCCCACTTGAGGGTAGTCGGTGCATTCTTGACGGTATATCTCATGACCAGAATACGCTCATCAGCGGTGGCACCATCCTTGCATTCCATCACTGTGGCTCCTTCGCTGTCAAGCAGAACCTTGCGCACCGCGGCCTCGGGGAACTTGATGCGACTATTCAGTTTCTATATATATATGGGTTTGTACATTATTTTCCCTCGCTTATATTTGGATAGAAAAAATAATACTTACCCGGAGACGTTCTGTGAACTCGCTCTTGGTTATAGTTTCCGTATAAGTGCGATTTAGATTCATATCAAAAATATAGAAAGTCATGTCTCCTGGGTTGTCAGACACGCAGGTGATTGCCCACTTTTCTTCATTGAACTCACAAGTTTTAATGCGCATTTTTAGAGTTTTCTTTTTTTTATTCTGGAAGCACCAAGAAAAATTTAGCCGGTATGACACAAAGTTGCCAATTATTTTAAACCAGCTGTCATTTTAACGACGCTAGATCCAGGGTTGACTAGTTAGGTATATTTTATAGCTAGAATTTTCTAGCCAGACTGTTAGGGCACTGTTACACTGCTTGCTCGCGGAACTGCTTGCTGAAAATACTTGGCAGAAACCAGTTTATTTCAAGAAACTTACTTTAAATACTGAACCTAAAAGCTTAAAATAAATGTTTATAAAAAATATAATTGAAAAATATCAATAATAGCTTCTTAATGCCAAACAGTTTAACAGCATAAATGTTAAGCCCCTTTACAGTGGCAAGTACCCTGTTATCGAACCGCCAAAATTCAAATTTCTTTAATAGATATCATTTTATTTCAGTTTTAAACATATTTTTTGTATGTAATACATATTGTTTGTGTTCGTTTCCATTAGCTTATCAAAAAATTCACTTTATTTACTTGTTTTTAATATTATCGATTAACTAGATTTCATAGTTTTTTTTTGTTTTGTTTTTTAAATGTTGAATTTGCACTA
Organism: Drosophila bipectinata; assembly: GCF_030179905.1. Classification (NCBI taxonomy): domain Eukaryota; kingdom Metazoa; phylum Arthropoda; class Insecta; order Diptera; family Drosophilidae; genus Drosophila; species Drosophila bipectinata. Next base: position 4,286,536 of record NC_091734.1, on the reverse strand, counting down.
CAAAAAAGAATTCTTTTCGTATTTCATTCACATTGAATGCCAATTAATACCTCTCCGAAAACGATTAGTTTTTGTTTCTTTATAATTATATAGTTTCAATTAACTAATCCACGCGTGCGTTATGTTTACAATATATAGACGTATGTATTATTTTATATATATATTTATATAATTTTTTGTTTTTTTTTCTTGTTTTTTAATGTTAGTTTAAGATTCTAATATATAGAAGATCAGTTTGTAGTTGTAACACGAAGAAAACAACAAATCAAAGTGGGAATTTCTTCAGGAAAGTTTTTTTACGATAGCCTCGTTCTCAAAATCCGGGCTTAAGCTGTCTTTTTCTTTATCCAGATCCTTTGGGTTTATGTATTTCATAATTTTTAGTAGCTTTTTTGTTTTTTGTTGCTTTTTTTTTGTAAATCTTTAACTTAGCCTGTGGCGTCGTTTGAGATTTTTCGGCGATTTTTTTGAATTTGTGGCAATGTCGACGGTGGCTGGTCCTCATATCTGCGGCCGGGTCCACAGCTCGCTCAGATCCTTCTTCAGCTTGCCCAGCTCTGCAAATACGGATTCGTGACTTAACACTTTCAGTGAAAATATGCCAAAAGTCAGAACTCTATCCGGGGGAGTTACTTACCAAGTTGTGCTGGCAGAACGCCTCCATTGCGGAAACCCAAATCGAAGCGGGGCTGGACTCCTGCCAATTGTCCGGCAGTTGTAGATCCAGAATTCCTAAAGGCAGTGCCACTAAATTAGCAGGTAATTAGTTAATAATTAAATAGTATTTAAGGGGGCATGAGGGAACCTACCTATAGGGATGCTTGAGGCAGCCATAGACCTCTCGGTAGCGTCCGTACAGGGTTCCATAGGAGACGCCCAAAATGCGAGCTGCCTTTTTCATTTCGAGTCTTTTGTTTTTAATGGCATCGAGGACCTGAAAATAAAATAGGAGATTTGGGAGATGTTTGAGAATTAAATAATACAGAATTATATATGAAGGTAAGAGCAACCTGGCACTCTATCTTTGGAAATAGTTTCGATAACATGGTGTGAAACCCGGCTAAGATCCCCGGGGAGCTTAAAATATCCAGATTTACTTTTTTAAATAAATATTAAAAGTATTAGGCCCCAAAAACTCACCCTCTTAGTGAACGGCTCCTCCCAGAACTGCGGACGCCTGCCCTTCGCCAGATAGTCATCCATTTTGATGACATCCTGCCACTGGGTTAGCTCCTCGTTGGTGAGACGCAGTTCGGCGGCATCATAGTCCTCCAGCTTGATGTCTGGATAGTCGCTCAGGCCACTACCACCAGCCTCCTGGCCGCCACTAGGATTACCATTACCACTGGCGGCACTTGCCACCACAGCAGCCGCGGCGGCAACTGCCACAGCAGCGGTGGCAGCCGCAGCACTTGCCACATTTGGGCCAAACTCGTGGGCCATCAGCAGGCCGTGTTCGTTGATGAGATAGGAGGCTGGGGTACCCGATCCGACGGCGGCGGCTGCACTGCCTCCGGCTGTTCCGCCCGCCTCGTATTTGCAGGCAAAGCTGGCCGGGATGAGGCTGCCGGAACGCGGGGACTCTGCCCGATTGGCCACCAAGTGCTCGTTCTCTATCTCCTCCACGGGCTGTGGCAGATTTGCCTCGTCCGTCTCCTTCCCGCTCTCCCGCTCCTCCCTGTCTCTTTCACGTTCCCTCTCCGGGACCGGCTCCTCCGCCGGCTTCTCTCGCTCCCCGCCGTACAACCGCCTGGCGTGACGCAGCTTTCCGTGCCGCTCTCGCCGTTCGCTCATCTTCTCCAGCTTCCTGCCCAATGGCCTTACCTCCGTATCCGCATCATCGCCGCCACCGCCGGACAAATCGATTTCCGGCTTCTCATCGTTGGGTACTTTGGGTGTGGGACTACGACGTGTCTCTCCGGCTGACCATTCGTGGGTGACACCACCCGCTTCCTGCTCGCTGGAAGTTTCCGTTTGGAGGAGCTGTTGTTGCTGTTGCTGCTGTTGTTGTTGCTGTTGGTGGCGCAGCCGTTGGCGCTGTTTGGGCGGGCAGGCGGCGGGCGGGGAGGCCAGCGAAGTGGCGGCAGCAGCGACAGCGGCGGCGGCAGCGTGGGCGGTGACCAGCGGTGGCTCCTCAACGAAATGGCGAGCTGTCTCCAAATAGGCACGCTGGGCGGGCTCCAGGTTGGCAGCATACTGGGCCAGCTTGCGTCTGAAAGGCAAGAAAAAAGGTTATTTAATCACGGTCGCCATAAAGTCACGGTCGCCACACATTGGGCCCCAAAATGTAGGCAACAAAAAAGCTAAAATTCGAACCAAAACTCACACATTGAACACATCGTAGGCATCGTCTAGCGGCGGACGTCCACGCTTGCGTTTTGGTCCCAAATAATGCTCCACAGGAGCACTGCCCTCCAGGGATCCCGTGACTCCACCCGAGGGTCCTGCTGCTGCCGGATGTCCTGGCGTCATCACCGGCATCCTCCCCAGGACACTGTCCATGCCGGGCGATAAACGTTCACGTTCTCGCTCTCTCTCCCTCTCACGTTCTCTGTCTCTTTCGCGCTCTCTCTCCCTTTCTCTGTCCAACAAGGTGGAACTGTGGAGCTGCCCTGGTGGCGCAGCCTGCTGTTGCTGCTGCTGGAGGATTAGGTCCTGGGCATAGCTCTCGGCCAGGCTGCGCGGCGGTGAGTGGAATTCGGCGGCGGCCATGGGCGGTGGGGGGCCGTCCTCGTCGTCGCGCCAAGTGACCTCGGCCAGACCTTTGATCTTGAGGTCATCGGCGGTTTTTAAAAGTGAAGGGAGACTGGCCTACAAATAAAAAATAAAATAAAATAAGAAAAGAAGAGGAATATTTTATAATCTCCTCCCCCAACATACATGCTCCACATTGATCTCTCCCTTGTACATGAACTCGATGAGACACTTGACCTCGGCAAAGGTCACATCCTTCATGATGATGATCGGATCCCGTTCGCTGGCATAGTTGGAGAGGACCGTGTCGAAGAAGGTGCTGCAGGCGCAAAGGACGACGCGATGGGCGCGTATCAGTTGACCCTCACAGGCCAGGGTCACGTCGCAGAAACAGCCGCGATCCAGGAGCTGCGAGAACATGGTCTGTAGATTGCTGTGGTGGTACTTCCACCGGAGGCAGTACTGCTGCGGCAGCATGATGGCGCCGCGCTTGCTGCTGCCCCTGATGGTGGTAACTAAGTGGGGGTTCTACAATAAAAAAAAAATAAAATAAATAAATTAATTAATTAAATTTCATTAAAGAGTTATTTCATTTCATTAACTATCTAACTATAAGATACCCTATACTTTTCCACTCCTCCTCTTAATTATAGCATACTTTCGGGCTTAAATATGCCTTGTTATTACATCAAATTTTAATTTAAACAACTGCTTAACCATAAAGAGCAATTAAAAATGTAAATAAATCACTAAAATACTATAAAGCCTTAAAAAAAACGAGGCATTTTTATTTCCAATTTAAAAATGAAAGAATAAAAAAGCGTGTGGGAATATTTTGCAGAAATTACATTTTCTTTACAATGCTTTTCCGCTTAATATTGAAAAACAGTTGATTGGATTTTTTTGTGTTTTTTTATGTAGTTTTTTTTAAATTTTTTTCTCTTGGTCTTGTTCGATGAATTATATCCATTGATAAACTTGTTATCCCTTTGGAGTCCTGCCAGTATCTATGTGTTTGTGTGTAAATGTCAATCGGAGGATATAGAGCTTTTTTTATACAGTTATCTTTTTTATACCGTTAACTGTGTCCGTGTGTCTCTGTTGTTTTTCTTTCTTTTTTTTTTTAAGGTATTTTCGAATTAAATTCATCGCAATTTTTTTCAAACAATATAAATAATCGAAATACCCGCTTTATGCACCAAAATGTGAAGTGGCTAGTGATCGGCACACAAAAAAAGGGGGGTCTTTATATAAAAATGTATATATGTATATATATAAAAAAATAGTATTTTTTTCCTTTTAATACAATTCTTTATTCTGGATTCTCCAAAAGGGAGGCAAAGAGGATATATATTTTCGTTTTTTGCTAGCAAACCTGCAACAGCAGCTCCATAAAAATGTTCGTCCTCGTTTTCATTTTATTATTATTCCTCTACCCCCCCCCGCCCCCACCCTCTTGGTACACATAAAAAATTTTCATAATTTTTTCCTTTTTCTTTTTCTGTTTTTGTTGCGCAAATATTATGCGCAAGGTAAAAACTTTATTTTGTTTGTAGCTGCCCCCACATCCTCCTACCCTTCATATGCACTTATATAATATATACATAGTACTATATAGTTACTACCTCCCAGAGCCACCAATCTGTCAATATACTTAAACACAAAGTATGGAAAAAAAAAAGAAATCTGGGGGGAAAAAAAGGAGAACTGAAAAGAGCAATTATAAAATCCCTTTTGTTGTCGATTTCCATCCAGATTCATCGTAAATTGTAAATCGACGTGACGAAAAAGCGAAATAAATTGATTTTCGTCTTTGTAGCCAACACACAGCCCCGAGTCGGGATGCAAAAAGATTATGTTGTATGTACTTTCCAATCCATGGCAACAAACCATGTAAAGTTCACAATTTAATAATTAAATTGTAATCGATAACTTTGGTCAGCGATAATCCTTAATCCTTATTCTTAAGGGAGTGGAATCTTTATTTTAATTGAATTATGAATGATTATAAAGCTTAAAGGTACTTAGGGTTTGAAAAAACATTTCTCGAAATTAAAAATGTATTATTCTTTGAAAACGCCCTCCTCCTCGATTCTCATGGGTGGCACATAAGCAGCGCCAATAAATGAATAAAAATATATTGACTTTTTTTTATAAAATATAAACAAAAAAATTAATTAAAAATAATAAAAAAGACAGCGCCCTCCTCCTCGATTCTCATTGGTAGCACTTAAGCAGTGCCAAAAAATGAATAAAAATATATTGACTTTTTTTCATAAAATATAAAAAATAAATTAATTAAAATGAATCAAAAAACAGCGCCCTCCTCCTCGATTCTCATAGGTGGCACTAAAGCGGCCTCAACAAAATGAAACCAAAGAGTTGCCTACATATACAATAAATTAACAGACACTAGTTAACCAAAACTAGTTAGCATACAAAATTAAGGATATAAGGATCTAATATTAAATACATATTCACAATATAATAACTAGCAAACATTAATCTTCACAAAGATGACTGCAATTTCAAAAAAAAAGGGTTTATATACACAGATAAAAAAAAACCATTAACTATAAATGAGATTAAGAAAGGACACCTTATGTAAACAGGTATTTATAACCTTATATGTATACATATATCTACAAAAAAAAAGGACGATAAAGATATGACCATGTAGAAGGTCCTTAACTCCTTTATTTCCCCCATCACTTTCTTGGGACCCTGTCCTCTACCACTTCCCGCCCTCCTCCGGCAATAAATTTTAAGAATTCCCCCAACAATTTTGTTACCCTTTTTTTTATACGTATATGGGCTAACAAATTTTTGGATTTTTTGTCGCTTAAAGTTGGGGTTTTTTTTTGGTGAAACGCATTCTTGCTTTTAGTACTAATATCACAGGACGAACCAGAAAAAAAAAACCATATAAAAAAGGGTAAAATCAAGAGAAAGGGTGGGGGGGTAAAAAGGATAAGAACTTTATGTTAGCTGCTTTTTATGTCCAGTGTACAAAATGGACACACCAACACACACACACACACAGGCACAAGAACAGTAAGGGATCAAAAAAAGGACCTAAAGTAGAAATGAGAAACTCCTGCTTGGGTCAAAATTCGCAGGACCAACCAAGAAAAAGAAGAAGCAGTGAGTTACTGTAAAAAAAAACACACACACAAACACAGACACACATACAGAGAGAAGAAAGAAGCTCGCGAAGTGAATGCGAAAAGCAAATTTCGTTTCACCTTTTTTCGAGCTACAAGAAATACCAAAGGAAAGTTTAAAAAACAAAACAACTGTAAAAAAAAAGCTGAGAAAGAAGAAGCAGAAGCAGAAGAACACATCGCTGGCAAATAAATTGCGCAAAAACCAAAGGGAAAGCAAAAAACTACAAGGGCCTGAAGAAAAAGTCTCAGAAAAACAGGACTTCTTTCAGTCAATATACATACATATATACTAAAAAGTATATTTTAGATATACAGCACATATACATACTATGTAGCTTTAAATATAACTATACTTTTCTTATATATCTATAGACTTTAGTTTATAATATAAGCTTTATATAGCGGATATACACTTCAGTTAGGAATTTAAGAGTTTGGGATACTTGAAAACTTTTTTTGGGACTTTGAAACAAGTTTTGGGATTTGTTTTCGTCTTAGTTTTAAGCTTAATTATTAGTATTTAGTATATACATACGTTGTTTTGAAATACAAACAATAACAGACTAACTATAACAAATATAGGATAATAATAACAAGCGAATATAATAAACATGAATAATAGTCTTTTCTACACTTTATGATACACAGAAACCACCTTTGAAATAGTAGACTCATATGAGTCGAGAAGGACTCTGTTTTTCTCAGGTAATATCCATTAATATATATTTTATTTTTGTTAAAAAGTCGATTTAATATTTTTTATTTCCATTTTTTGGAGCTGCTTAAGTGCCACCTATGAGAATCGAGGAGGAGGGCGGTGATTTTTATTCAAAAAAAATTAATTCGATTTTTTTTCCGAAAAAATAAAATAAAAATTAATTATTAAAAACAGCGCCCTCCTCCTCAATTCTCATAGGTGGCACTTAAGCAGCGTCAAAAATTAAAGACAAAAAATTTAAAGTGACTTTAATTTTTGCTTTTTATACATGCCGATAGCCCTAGCCTCAAAGTAAAAAAAACATTGCCTACTTTTAGGGCAGCCCAAAATAGAACTTGCAAAATGGCGACTTCCGTTTTCTTATCAACTCCCTTCTTGTAAGTATTTCTTGTTAATCAAACCCATTGATAAGAACCATATATAGAAGCTATCTTTACAACCCTTAAATATCCTTTAAAAACTAAACTTCTTGAGGGTGTACTGTCCGAAATAGTGGCATTACAATGTAAGAAGAAAAAAAAACCCAATGTCCGGCACTTCAAGGATTGGGATTTGAGTTCGGTTTCTGTTTCTCGAAATAATAGAAACTCTCACACACACAGCCATACATTGGCAAGAGCTAACTGTAAAGGGTTTTTGATCCCAATCTTTTTCCACTCACTCACACTCACACACATGCTAGCCCCCTTCCTCCTCACACACACACACACATACTCGAAGCCAAGCAAGAACCGTTACACATTTAAGTTCCTTAAAATAAAAAAAGTTACATAGAGAAAGAATGAAAGGGAGGCGGGGCTAGGGGGAGGGATGGCATAAAAAATACATGTTTTATTGTAGTATATTTTCCCGCCAAGCAGTCGCACACACACACACACAGATAAGTACTCACTTACTTGCACACACACAAACTCATTCTGACACACTCACTCATACTCACTCTCACACATATGAACCTCGAACCCGACTCAAACCCCCTACCACCCTACCTACCTCCCGCCCCCCCAAAAGCTGCACACTTCTTTTGGATTTTCTCATGGAAAATATTTTTCAGTTTTTATCACATTTTTCTTCTTCTTTGGATTTCGTTGTGTGTGTGTGTGTTGGTTTTTTTTTTATATTTTTTATTTTATTTTTTTTGCTGCTGCTGCTTGTGTCCGTTGTAAGCAGGAAGAAAAAAGGGGGGCCTGGTGGGGTGGGGTGGTGACGCAAAAAGGTTGCGAGCGGAAAAATAAAAATGAAAAAAGACATTACAGCGACGGCAGCAACGTTGGCAGCAGCAAAAAAAAAAATGAAGAGAATAAGAAAAAAATAAATAAATAAAAACACAAAAAGCTTGCAGAACCAAGCAGGGGGGGAGAGAGGTGGGGTAAAGAAAGGCAAAAGGCAAGAGGAAGGAGGCAAAAAAAAAAAAAAACATAACGACCGTTTCTCGTTTCATTTCGTTTGGTTTTTTTTATGCTTTTCATTTTTTTTTGTTGCCCCCCCCTTTCCAGGCCCCACATTCTCTTTATTATTATTTTCAGTTTTCTGTCTTTCTCCATTTATTTTTCTTTCTTATTTTTTTGTGCTCCTTTCTTTCAGTTTTTTTATATTTTTTTTTTGTTTTTTATGTTAGCTGGATGTTTTTCTACGTTTCTACTTTTTTTCTGCTGCTTTTTAAGCTGTAATTTTTTACTTGGCTTTTTTTTATGCTTTCTACTCCTGCTGCTACTGCTTCTTCTTCTGCTGCTGCTGCTTCTTGCTCCTTTTATTTTCTGCAATTTTATCCTTTTTTTTTTTTTTTTAAATATCGATTTTCATGTCAACTTAAATGAAAGGTACACAGTTTTCCATACAACACAAAAAAAAGAATGTAAAAAAAAAGGAGAATACGGAATTTATATGTGGACCTGTCATCCATATGTGTGTTGGTGTGTGTGTGTGAGTGTAATGCCTTTCCTTGCTGTCTCTTTTTATTATTAATTTTTTTATACACCCACACACACATACATACACTTGGTTATTTTCCCCCATTTTCCATTTCCTTTTTATAAATGCTTGGCAGGGACATATAGTGAGGAAAACAACTCCAAGATACACGGAAAATTTTCCACTTTTTTTCCTAGTTTTTTTTTATTTTTCTTGTACTTTAGATTTTTCTGGGGAGTCAGTATGGCAATGGAAATTCCAGACATGATTAATGGAGAACTGAATCAAGATATAGGTACATATATAGTCCTTTATACTCAAGGATACTTGATAAAAAGAAAGGTAATGCCATTACTCATTTCTAAATATCAGGGAAAATATCTTAGAATGGTTGCTTTACCTTAAAAAGTGATAGTATACTAATTTGCAAAGTAGTTTTTAAAATCTGTCAGTTTTTGACACTTCTTTGACATGTTAGAACTTGTTTAAAGTCAGAACAAGAGTTCGACTCCTAACCTGTAAGTTTTATTTTCGAATTATTGACTTATTTTTATGTTTTACTAATATTTTTTATAAAATTAAACAATGTTTAATGTAATTTATGTTTCAAAATAAGAAAACTAACCTAAAAACCAAATCAAACTTTAAAAACAAAGTCCTATTCTTATTTAAAACATAGCACCACTTTTATGACTAGTCTTTATTTTCAATAAATATTTATGAATTAAAATTTCTTAAAAATTAAACAAAATTAACACCAATAACCTGATAATTCAATTCATTATGAATAATATTTTCTGTTGAAGAACAAATTGAAGCACGAATGAAATGCAATTAATGAATAAACATCAGTCGACCGCAAGTTGCCGCCTTCTTGGCAAAGACAAAGGGATAATCCCGTCACATAAACCGATATCGGAATTAACTTAAATGCTGGAAAATAAATCAAATTGGATCCAGAACATACAGAATGAAAAAAAATAATGGAAATGGATGACAAAAGTGCAAGTGGGAGAAGCACTGTAACCGCATTATCAATTGCATTAAGGCAACGGATAAGTGCAGGATATTGTACATAATATATACTATAGGTGGGTATTTACAATATATATATATATATATACATAGTCTGCTTTATGGAATTACATATATACATAAAACCCACACACACACACACATCATGTAAATCCCCATCCTGCCACAGCAAATGTTCTTCTTTATTTTTCAGCTTTTTCTTCAACAGTTTTTTTCTCTGCTAGTTTTTTTGTAATTTGTATAATTTTTTTAACATTGTCGACATGGCTGGTACTGTTTTTTATACATATATTTTTGTACTTTTGTTTTTTTTTGTAATGGGTTTTCGGGGTTTTTTGTTGCTTTCTTTGACAAGGAAGCAAAAAATTTTAATATAAATTTATGTGCTAGCAGAGCAAGAGGGCAAAGGCACTAAAGGTGGGCGTGATGGGTGGTTGGGCCACGGTGGTCTCGGTAATGGGCGTGGCAGTAAAGGAGGATTTAAGGAGTGCCCAAGTGGTATGAGAACTCATTGTCCTCAAAATGGAACACGGTCTTAAAAAAACACTTTTCATTTGTTTGTAATTTAAACTTAAAACTAAAAAAAATATATATTATACATAGGTATTATATATATATATATATATATATATCTATAAAAAAATAAATGAAAAAGTTGTTTATGGCTTGTAACTTTTGAACTTTATTTCAACCTCTCTCATCATTTCATTTTTATGGCCTCATAAAAAACAAAAACAAAAAAAACAAAGTTTAATAAAATGAAACCCAATTTAAATTCCTAGTAAAAGTATAACACAAATAAACAAAGAATTCAAAATTAATTGAAATTCTTCCCGAAGCAGAAAATCTTTATTAAAAATATGCTGGCATTATTAAAATTATTTTTTTGCTAAAATAAGCATAAAAAAGAGGTCCTTTTACTGTTATTGTCTAAAGGCTTAAAAAAGTTTCATAAAAAATAAACACAAAATTAACTACTCATATACAAAATTACAGTAAGACTACTTTAGTAACGAAAATTCTCTACTCTGGTATCTTCAAATCTTTAAAAAGTATCTTTTTTTCCGCCGGAAGGAAGTTTAGTTTCTGACAAATTTTTTCAAAGATAACACACTTTCGAATATTCCGCCAAGGGAAGTGGTACTGTAAACAAACATTCAAAATACAAAAAAAAAAAATCACAAACTTCTTCAGAATGTTTTCCCCCTTTTTTTTTTTTTTGGTGGGGAGACAGAATAACTTCCAACTTTTGTTCGCCTTCCGTCTTGCATAAATAAAATAAACGACGACAGAAAGACGATGCCAAATGATTAAGCAGTTTCTCTTCGCAGCCCCAACAACAACAACAAAATGAATGAATAAAAAATAACAAACAGCCAAAAAAAAAAAAATTAAAAGGGGAACATCAACAAACCAATAATAATAATAATAATAAGAAATGAGGAAAAGAATTTCGCATTCGAAAGCATTTCAAAGGAAAAATCAACGAGTTCTTCTAATTCTCGCTTTCTTGGCAAATTATTAGAAATATTTTTGTTTGCTTGAATTTGAGGTTTTTTTGTAGTTTTTTTAATACCTATTGGTTAGGAAATTATAAAGGTTATGATGGAATATTAAAAGAAGTATTAGAGCTATATGTTATGGTGTATGAGTCTTTGAAAAATCTTGAATTGCTTTGTAATTAGTCTTTTTTAAACACTTTTGGGTAAGAGTTCGATCCCTGTGGAGTAAAATTTTATTTTTTTTAATACGAAAAAAAATAATACGATTTGAGTGCTATAAACCTTTTAAACATCCATTTAAGTACTTTATTCCTATTAGAAAGCTTCTTAAGAATATACATATAGCTATTAAGTATAAAAAAAATTTAACCTTAAAAGTATATCATAAAAAATGTCTAAAACACAATCAAAGCTTTATATCCATACTCTTTAAGTATAAAAACCTATTTAATTTTTTTTGTATATCCCAATAACCCTTTAGAGGGTATCTACCATTCCTAACCTTCAATACCAACTCACTTCTTCTGCTGATTGCGAATGGACAGCAATTCGAAATTCATATTATTAATAAGTAATAAAAAGAAATGAAGAAAAAGCCCAAGGAGCAACCAAAGAAGAAGCAGCACAAAAAACACGCAGCTATCCGGCTGAAGGCAAAAAAAAAAAAGAAGTATCTCAAAGATACACAGGTTTTTCCCCCCTTTTTTTATCTCTTGGATGTTTGTGTGTGTGTTTGTATGTTATATTTGGCTGATTCTGCGGTTGCTGGATTATTGTTGTTTCTGTATCTTTTTTTTTTTTTGAAATGCCAATAAAAATAAAGAAGAAGGAAGTATGGAAGAACCAAAAAAAAAACCTAGGCCAAGGAAGGGAATGGAATCGCTACCAAATTAATGTCCAAGATCCAGAAGGAACCACAAGATACAATAAGGCCAAGTGCAACATCACACACATATGGATATAGACATACATACATATATATCTAGATATATCTGGAGAGCTAGTACGCAACATCATAAAGCCTTTGCTGCCCCCAAAAGCAACAAAAACAACAAAAAACCTGCAACATCCACAAAATACAACAAAAAGTGCAAAAAAAACTGCAACTTTACTTTACGATCTTCTATAACTATGATATAGCTGCTATTGTTGTTGTGGGTCTTGTTGTTGTTGTCGGTTTTATAGTTGTTGTTAGTGTTTTTGTTGTTAAAGTTGTTGTGTTGCTTTTGTAGCTTTTTTGTTGCTTTTTTTGTCATTGTTGTTGTTTTCCTAGTGCATTCGCCTTCCTTTTTTTTTAAGATTTTTTTTGTCGTGTGTTGACTTATGCAGCTTCTTCTTCTTCTCAGCTTTTTGTTGTTTAGAACTATTTTTTTTTTTGTTAACAAAATACACTTGAAAATATTGGGGGAGATTTTGAAAAATATTAAAGTTTAGGCGTTTAATATTTAGGCTTGAAGAATCAAAGAAACTGAGAGGGTATTAGGGTTTTTAAGTTTTAGATTAAAATATAGACAGAAATTCCAAGATTTCAATTCATATTAATGAATATGAACCCATATCATATTAAGTAATATTGTAATATAGAGTATTATTTTGTTAATCATAAACTAAAAAAAGTTGATTGAATTAAACTTAAAAAAAAACAAGAAATTAAATCATATATTACATATCATATCTTATTATATCCTTGTGTATAGAAATAGATCAAGTTATATTGTATAATATCATATCATTTCAAATCGTTGTATATCGTAACATATATTATATTGTATTATTTTATTCTATAATATATCATACTATACCCCAATTTTTTTTTAAATTTCTCCTTCGTTTTTTTTAGTATCATAGAGACATAATTTAGCAAAGCTTTTTCTCCACATTTTCTTTACTTTTTCGTTGTTGTTGTTGTGGTTGTTCTTGTTGAAATTATTAGACAGCAACAACAACAAAGCAACAACACGCAGCTTGTCCAGTTTGGCACACACTTACACACATACACTGGAACAAAAAACCTTTATATATGTATTTACAAAAAACATATAGATTTTTTTTTTTTTTTTTTTTGGTTTTGTGGCCAGAAGCATTTCAGCGCATCTGTGTAACCTCAAGGTTGCTGAACCTCGACTGCGGTATTGCAGCTCAAGGGGCATGCTACAAGGTGGACAGGGACAGGGGCAAGGGATGGATGCCAGCGAAGAACAACAATAAGATAGAAAAATAACAAAAACGAAAAAAAAAAAAAACAGGACTTTACCATAAATAGAATCCTCGCCAAATAAGAAGATTGCATTTTTTTTTTCACTTTAATACTTTTGATGTCTTACGAACTTTAGTATTTATTGTGATTGTGATATTACCACAGCTGTTGTCACAGAAATTGAATCTTCACTGTATTGAAAATCAAGTTCCGTTTTGGATTACAGATATAATACCAAATGTGTATCATTATCGTATCGTATCGAATTTAATTTTAATATATATTCATTTTTTATGCAAAAGACTGGGTATTTGTTCAAAGAATCGGATTTCGTTCTACAAATTCTTGGAGAACAGACTTTTTGAGTCATAAAATACATGAAAATGAAAAGATATAGATAAAGAGATAAGGTTTCCCTTTCGCCTTTTATTTAAATAACAGCTTTTTACTATTTCTTTTTAAGCAAAAGACTGTTTAAATAATAAAACGGGTTTGTTTTAAAAATGAACTACATATTTGTAGTATTATTTGAGGGTTATGTAGTATTTTATAGTGTTATAAAGTGATATTAAAACACTTTATACTTTAAAACAGTGTTGTATAGTGTTATAAATCAACTTCGATAACAAAAAACCAATTCTAAAAAACCAAATTAGACTCAAAAGTAAAGCAAATTTAAAGTTCTTTAAAGAACTCCTCACCATACTCGTCTCAAGCCCATAAAAGTCTTAGCCCAAAATATAAATCCTTCATGAATATGGTGCTTAAATCAAGTCAAGGTAAAAAAGTCTAGCCTCTAAGAAAGTAAGAAAAATACAAAAACTATAAATAATGTTGGTGGAGATCTTTTCCAGGAAAGAAACGACTCAAAGGAACCGAAATGCGATGATCAATGAGCTGGAGCAGGTGCGGAAAAATGTGTGCTTTTGCTTTTTATACTCAGTGTCTTGGGCTTTTGTGTCTTTTTAACTGATTTTGCACAAAAAAACAGGCAAAGAGATGAGGATTACCAACAAAAAATGAAAATAAAATAATAGAAATACATAAAAGGGAAAATCTAAGAAGCTACTATTATTTGTTGGGTAGATTTGGATACCCTTTCAAGGGGTATAATTATTTTGTCCGCAACTGAGTAGAGAAATAAATTATAAATTATAAAATTATAAAGTTATAATTCCTCCGAAATAACCAGAAAGCCTCATTTTTGTTGCTTAGAAAGAACCTCTTGAACCAAAAGACCAAGCACCATAAACCTCCTTTTCTATGTAGGGTATCTACACTTCTCCTACTCCTTTTACTAGCATTCCCTACTTGTTTTTGTGCTTTTTTGATGGCGGCTCATGAAAAAGCCAAAGAAGCTGAAGAAGCTGCCCCAAACTCGGTCTCCGAGATACATTTGTAAGATGTTAGATACATTTAAGGGGCCAAAGAAAGAAGGGCGTTTTGGAAAAACTCACTTTGGTTTACAGGGAGTCTGGAGATTGGGGACCGATAGAGGGTCTAGGCAAAGTGGGAGGGGGGTGGGGAGGAAAAAAGAACATTCATCAAGAAAACTGTCGTCGTTTTTTTGTGTGTGTTTCTGTGTCTGTGTATCTGTATCTGCGGCAATGCTCTGTTGTATCTGTATCTGTAAGTACGTTAGTCTCTCCACCAAGAGTTCTAACCCATGTTGTTTTCTTTTCTTAATTTTTTTTTTTGTTTTTTTCTGCCCTTTTTTGTTACCAACATCCATCTGTTTGTTTATGTCGGTGTTTTGTGTCTATTTCTGAGCTCGTTGGTTTTTATTTTCATTATTTATCATTTTTTTTGTAGAGGTTTATTTTTATATATTCCCCGACTAATGTAAACTTTAATATTATTTTTGAAGGGATGTTTCCTTCGAAAAAAAAAACCCACAAAAGTCCTAAAGAAGAAAGAAATATGAGAGGTATTATCTGAGGGGAAAAACTCGAAGAAAAAGCTTTGTATACCTGGTGGTTTGGAGGTAAAAAACAGTTAACAACAACGCTAATCCCAAGCTCTAGAAATAAGGAAAATAAATCCTAGGAGCTTTGAAAAAGGACTTAAAATTAGCCTTCTAAAATAATACTTCTTGGGGGATTTTTAAAAAGTATCATATTATATTCTCCTGCGAGTTTTTCAATAAAAAAAAATCCTTTATTTTAAACGCTTTTCCTTTTTTTTTATTCATTTTTGCATCATCCTCACAAACAAGTAAAATATTTCAATCAAGCAGAGCACAATCTTTTGCAAAAATCCCCACTGACTTGTACTATTTCATTTAAATTACTTTAATAACAACAAAAGCAACAACAGGAACTACAAAATAAATGGAGAACATTGAAAAACAACAACAAAAAATATATTAAAACAAAAAAAAATGAAGAAAATAAGAAACACGAGGGGTATTGTACAACAAAAAAACAAAAACGTTGATGATGATGAAGGCGAGTATCTCGAAGAGCAGAGGAGTTTTTTGTTGGCTTGTCTCCTTGAAATGAGAATGTTAATACCCAGTACTTGGGGTTTCAAGGTATATGCGGTTTGTAGGGATAAGATTGAGGAAGATTTATAAATAATAGTTACTAAAATAAATGGTTATTTAAAGGTAATGGTCAATGAAACTCTAAGAATTTTAAAATAATGAAATTTTTTATAATTTTTTTTGAAAATTAATATGTTTTTGAGGTTATAATAGGGTTATAAGAGTCTAACAATGTCAAAGACATTATCAAATTATAATAAATCTGTATCATGAGATAGTATTATTGGTTATCATATTAGTAAAACTGTTTTATATACACTTTTTGGTAATTTTAATACTATTTTTGAAGTATAAAAGGTTAAGAGCTTAAAGAGTTGGATTAAAAGGGTTCTATGAGTATAAGAAACCTTTAATAGAACCATTATAGATTTATATCATTTTATATCAAGATTATATATTATCTTATATCAGTATCAGTATCATTTAAGTAATCTTCATAATACCAATAGATATGATACAAGTCTTTACCTATCTCTCATAGTTTTTTGTTACAATCTGTTTGTTTATATGCTACTTATATACAATATATTTTGTCTTTTTTTTTATTAAATGGAACAAAATCTGTGTTTTCTTTTATTTTTCTTGTTTTTTGCTGGGCACTTTGTAATTTATTACGTTTTTTGTTGCTCTTGCAACTCTGGTGTTGGTGCTGGCGCTGCTCCGTTCGAGTATTTTATAAAATTGTTCAATTTTTGCACGAGACAATGTCGCAGGGTCGACTTATGGCCTCACCCCACCCACTTTCCTACCGCTCCCTCTGCCTGCCCCCTCTCGCCCCTCGCCCAGGGAAACCCTCAACACAAAAAAACCCAACCCGAAAAGCAGCAATAAAGTGGCGTTGGAAAATGAAAAATAATAAAAACAAAAATGAATAAAAAAAAAAAGATGAAAAAAATAATGGAAAAGTGGCCAAAAGATATACGAGAGGAGGGGTGAGATGGGGAGGTGGGTAAAAAAAGAAAAGCGATCCAAAGTGAATATTGAGATATTTCCCATGCTGACAACTCGCTTGCTTTTCGCTTCGTTTTCGTTTTCGGTTTTTGGTTCGTTCAAAAGTGATTTACTCTTTTGGTAATGTGCACGTCCCCCGCCCCTCCCCCCTCTCAACTGCTCCCCCCTTAAAGCCAAAAAACACACACCATCCCACCCAGAAACACCACCCACTTTTCCACATTTTCCACCCAATTTTTTTTCCCCCCCCTGCATGTTTATGTGCAATTTTTTTTCCTTAAACACTCACACTCACAGCTGCTTTGGCACATGCCATATATACTATATATATATATATAAATATATGTATACCGTTACACCATATTTGCACTTGGATAATATATATACCAAAAGGTCTTTTTTGTTTCTCTATAAAAAAAAGGGAACAGGAATAAATACAAAAAATAGATTAAAAAGTTCTATTTTGAAGATGGAAAGTATTGGATACCCTAGATGTAGTACAATTGCTACTAATTGGGGGGTGGCTTGGAGTTATGGAAGGGTATTACTCTATATAGGGGGTTTTTTGGACCAAAAGAATGTAAAATTAGTCACAAAATATGAATTTATAATTGTTAATTAATAAGATAATATAAATATTAATATTTAACATGAAAAAAAACTCATAAAACCATGGAGTATCATACTCCTCCTGTTTTCTTGCTAGAATTCTCAACAGGTTCTAGCATAGCAAGCTATAAACTAACCTCACTTTTTTGAACCATGTTTAAGTTTAGAGAATTTGTCTTAAAATAAATATAAAAATATTTCAAAAAAGATAGAGTGTAGAAAGAATAAAGTAAAGAAAACCAGAACCTTCGTCCACCACTTGCCATTTAGTTTTCTACAAAATATAAATGGAGTTTTTTTTTTGTACCCCCCCTTTAACTTTTTTTTATATTTTTTAACAACCTCCTGGTCCTGGTCCTCGTTCTGGTCCTGCTTCTAGTGCTAGTCCTGGCTCTTACCCCATTATCCCTTTCTTACCTTTTCTAGGACTGGAAAAGTTCGGTTACAGTTCCTTTCTCTTTCTCTGCCGCTGTCTCTGTCTCCCTCTGGCTCCCTCTCTTTTTTTTTGCTTATAGTTTTTGCCAAGCGCGCCAAAAAAAGGGAAATATATAAAATGCAGATAAGCGAGGCAGCAGGCAGGAGAGACAGAGAGAGAGAGAGAATGGACAGGCAACAGTAAAATGGAGTAGTGGAGGAGGAGGTGGTCCTGCCTAGTTTGGGTGGACCTTTTTAAGGAGGGGGGAAGAGGGTGGGGTAAATAAATTAAATGCTTGACTTTATTTTTTGCCTGGCGATGTTTGCCTTGTTTTAATATTTTCCTTTGCCTTTCCTAGGGATATACTTCCCAGGCATATACACTTTTTAGTTCATTTTTTTACCTCAAGTTGGTGTTTTTTTTTTACCCCCCCTACCCCACCAGTCCAGTACAATTTCTCTCGTGTTTTTCTTTTGTCTTGAAACACTTTTTGTTCCCATTTCCTCATTTTTTTGTGTTTTAGAACATGATTTGTATTTCGTTCGTTAGATGGAATTCCAATCTGCTGGCAAAACAAAAGGGTGGAAATTCTCTAAAAGATTTCCATAAGGAAGGAAAATAAACTAAGAATACAAAAAAAAAGACAGAAAAAAAAACAGGTGGTAGGTGGAGTGGGTGGTTGAGTGGCAGGAAGACAGACTTTGAACCTGTTGCGGTTTTGTGTGGAGGGTGTGGAATTAGTTAAAAGTAAAATGTGTATATACTTTGTGTAGATATATCCCTTATATTCTTATTCCTTTTAACCAAAATTTCAAAGAAAACTATTTCTCAAAAAAACAAGCACCCAAACCCAGGCCGTAAAGTATGCTATGATATTTTCCATGTAATATATGGAAGATTTTTACAATAAAGAAGATTTGAACAAAGCTGCAATAAATTTAATCAATATGTGTGTACATATATATAGTATTTGTATAGTTTTTGTTATTTTTATAGAATTTTAAACAAAAAGAAACTCAAACCTTGAGTGTGGACCTTGTTTTGTTTTAGACAACAGGGCGTATGAGCTATTAATTGAAAATTATAATATAAAATAAATGTGAATAAACTTATAATATATTTGTATATGTAATTATAACATTTAAATAAAAAAATTCTAAATATAAAATACTAGATTTTAAATACTGAACTTGAGGCTCTTTGGACAACAGGGCGTATGAGCTATTAATTGAATATTATAATAATATGATATAAATGTAAATATACTATATGTATGTTATTAAAATATTAATATAAAAAAAATACTAAACATGTAATACTAATTTTTAAATACTGAACTTGAGACTCTTAAGACAACAGGGCGTATGAGCTATTAATTAAAAACATTACTCATACGCCCTGTTGTGTTTAATGTTTAACTTTTTTTCTTCCAAAATTTCTTAAATTAAAGTCCACCCAAATGCACTAGGCAACTATCTACTTCTAAAACAAATTTGCACACTGCTATTATTCGCTTTTTTACAATTTTTTTTGTAAGCTCTTATCAACCTAAAATAAGCCATAAAAAAATGCAAAAAAAAAACTAGTCAGAATTAAAAATAAACATGACAAAAAAAAGGGCAAGAAAATTTAATTAATGGAAAAGTAAACAGTAAAATAATATACACGAATACCAAATGAAATAAAAATAAAAAAAAATCATTAAATATAACATGGTTTCGTTAAACACAGAAAAAAAAGTACATGCCACTTTTAGCCACGGAAGCGTATAAATTAAAATAGAAACAAAATTGAATTAAAATATATTAACCAAAGAAAAAATCTATGAAAAAAAGAGCATAATAAAACAATAAAATAAACTCAAAGAAAAGGTAAACCCAACCATCAACCACAAAAAACGTTTTGTGATTCATAATTCCGATTCGGATTTGCTTTTCGTTGTGTTATTATTTTATTAATTTTTTTTCTCTTTGTGTGTGTGTGTGTGTTTTTTTTTTATTATTATAGACTTTGCTTTTGTGTTACCCAATTGGTGGCATGTTTTTTGTTGTGTGTCTCTATTTTTTTTATTATTATCTTTCCTATTTGAAAATGTGTGTGTTTTTTTTTCTCGATTAATTGCATAAAAATAGAGGCCGTATTTCTGTTGCCTTTTTTGTTATTTTTCGATCGCGACATAATTTGATTTGGAAACCTTGAGAAAACAACAAAAAAAAATCAAAAAAAAAAAAATAAGAAAGAAACCGGGACCCAAAAGAATTCTTAACTTTCCAAAATGTTAAGATGGGGGGAAGCCTATATATATAACTCTTTTTTTTAAGAGTATTTCTTAACTCTTTTTTTTTTGTTATTTTCCATTGTTTTGTTTTGACTTTAGGGGACGGAAATAGTTTTTATCTCTCTTTCTTTCATTGCTTTGATTTCAGCTTTTGGTTTTCTTTTTATTGTTATTGTTATTTTTTTGTTTTTGCTTTTTTGTCCCACTAGCTTTTTATTTTCTTCCTCTTTTGCACATTTTGCTAGAAAAGTTATCAGCAAATTTCTGTCTAACTTGTTTATTTACTTAATTTTTTTTCCCATTTTTTTTTTTTATTGCCTGCACGACAAAAAAAAGTCCCCAATATATAATATTGTTTTTTTCTGATTTGTTTTCGTCTGCAGGGAATTTTTTTTGTGTATTTATTTATTTATTATGTTTCTGTCTCTCTTTTTTTTTTCTCTCTGTTTGCTTTTAATTAAAAATATACGCTGATATCAGAGAATAACCAAAAAAAAAGAAACCCTCAATGAAATGGAAAAAAGGCCCTTTTTTCAGGAAGTGGTTTATGGTTTTTTTTAGACCAAAATAAAGATTAGAGATTTCTAACAAAAATTATTATTTACGCTTTGCAAATTATTGTTATTTTCCATTGTTTTTCTAAAATAAACAACTGAATAATTTGCGTAAGAAGCTAAAAATTTATTTACCAACACATGGGTGAAAAAAACAAAAAACTAGAAAAAAATTAACTAGAATTTTAAAAGGTAAAAACAAGCAAATAAACAGCTCCGAAAAAAAAACACAATATTCGTGTCAAAATGTGTGTCGTTTTTTTTTTTTGCTTTATTTCCTACTACTGTCACTTTTTTTGTTGTTTTTTAAAGAATTTTTTATTTGATTACGGAATAATACGAAAATAAATACGATTTTGTTGTTATATATTTATTTTTTTGATTTATTTAAGCCCTAAGCTTTGTTGCTTATAAGAAAACACACACCTCTTTTTTTTCTCAGTTTATTAGGAAACACACCTCTTTTTTTTTGTTATTGTTGAGTTTCTTATATAAAAATACTAAAATAACCTTGGTTTTATAAATTCAAAAATCAGAAAAGATCAACATATAGACAGGAAGTCTTAAATATATATGTACATATATAGTTAATTATTCATAAATATAATATAAAAATAATACAATGAAATAAATGAGAACTGCTTGCACTGCTTTCTCCTTCATCTTGCACCTCTGCTTCTCCATCGGCCACCCAGTTCCCCCTCCACCCCCCACCCCCTCTCCATCATCACCTGTGACGAGTGCTGACCTGCCCTTGTTTTTGTTTGCTCTTATTGTTGTTGTTGCTGTTGGATGTTATTTTGGACAATGAACTTGAAATTTGGAGCACGCGTTCACATGTAATTGAAATGTGTGTGAGTGGAGCACAGTGTTCAGAGAGGGAGAGTCTCGCGAAAGAGAGGCAGGCAGGCGGGCACACACAAATACACGCACATTACAGATTTGTTGTGCTCCTCTCTTCTCCTGCTCCATCTCCTGTTAGCTCCCACAGCCACCCACAGCCCCACTACGCCCCTCTTGCTGTTTTTTTTTTTGCGCAGGCGAATGTCGTTGTGAAAACAAAAAATCTAATAAAACAGCAGACAAAAACAAAAGGCCGCAGCAGCAGCACCAGCGACGTCACTCAAATGCGATTTGCAATTTTAATTTTTTCTTTTTTTTAATAATTTTTTTTTGTTTTTGTAAATTTGTAGAAAAATGAATTGCATTCGACATATGAAGTGGAAGAGTGGGGAATACAAAAAAAACAGAAAATAAAGAAAAGTAAATTGCAAATTGCCTTTTTTTTCTGAGCTTTTGCTGTAAAGGCGGAAATGCTGATGGGTCTCTCTCATAATTGACACAGCAAAAAAAAAAAACAAAAAAAAAAGGGAAATATATACCATCATATATGTATATAATATCCTCAACAAAAAACCACTCCAGACCATGTAATGTAACAAAAACGGCGCCCAAAACGTAACTTATAGATCTCAACAGAAAAAAACAGGGAAAATTTTCAGACTTTTTTTTGTGCCTGACAAACAAACAAAAAAAAATTAATTACCAACCAACCAACCTTAGTTGGAAACTGGCTAAAAAAAAAATGAGCGAAAAAAACTGGCTAACACAGTAAACAAAAAATGTAAATTACTGTGTATTTTTCCCTCGTCGAACGAATTTAATTTATTATTATTTTTTTTGCCAGTTTTTTTTAATGCCTTGGCAATTAGTTGGCAAAAAAATGCTTAAAAAAAAAGCTTACAATAAAATCACAAGAAAAATATGTACATGAATAAATGATTGAATGGCAAGAAATAAAATTATTTCCTCTTAAAGACAAGAGTTTTATAAATATGTATAATTCCATTGAAGTTTAATTTTGATTATTTTTGGAGTGATTTTTTTTTAAATCTTGGCAGCTGGGCAAAGTCAACAAACCCGGAAACCTTCGATCAAGAACAACGGAATTTTTATCGTAATATTTTTGATATTTTTATTTTTATTTTTTAAACATTCACTTGCCACACAAAACAATAAGTTCAAAAACAAGAAACACATAAAACCCAAAGAACAAAACAAAAGTGTGTAATAAAAAAAAAAAAGGGGGGAAAAATATTATTATAAAAACTCTGAAATTATGAATGCAAAAAAAAAAAAGAAGGAGAGGTGGAGGGAAATAAAACGAAACACACACAAATAACACACAACTTTTGTTTGGCTAAAAATAAAACATTATAGCCCCCCTTTTTTTTGTTGTTGTTACTGTTTTTTTGGGGCCTTATTTTTTGTTGTTGTTATTATTATTGTTGTTGTTAATTTTTTGCGTGTCTTTTTTAGCACATGAAATAAATAATTTGTTTTCTCACCTTTTCTTTACGACTTTTCGCGGTATCTGGCCGATGTTGTTGTTGTTTTTGTAGTATTATTATTGTTTCTTTCTTTTGTTTTCTTTATCGCCTTTGATTGGGATTTTTAGTTGTTGTTTTTGTTGCTTAAATATATTAATATCGCATACGCAGCAAGTTTTCAGCACAAAAAAAATATTCATTCATACATTTTGTTTTTGTCGTTTTTTTTTTTGCGGTTTTCAACTTAAAAAAAAAAATTTTAAAGATAAGACTTTCAAAAAAAAAAACAATTCACAAGCGCGCGCTTTTTTCTTATAAGGCGGCTAACGGTACACTCAAAATAATTGTCACTTCGTTTTGGGGGGCTGTATGTGTGTTCTCCCACGAGCTTTGTTGCTGTTCTCCGTAGAGAGACCGACCGGCCGAACAGTTGAGAATCAACTGAGAAACGTCAGCGTCGTCAGCTGTGTTTTGTTTGGGGGGCCCCCAACTAGGGATGGGGTCGTGAATGGAGAGTGGGGGAGCTCGAGACACGTGCTCGTGAGGGTTTCAGAGTATTTTAAAACGCTATAGAAAAAATGTTTATTTAGTTTTATTACTAGATCTGAGACCTAATTGTACTTAAAATGGTTAAAAATATAAATAAATAACAATTAGGGGCTTAAAATTAATAAAAGACCTTAATTAACCTTTTAAACTTTACTTTCTTACATTTTTTAATACAAAAATAATAAACTAACTAGTAATTTAACATAAAACCCCCAAAAATTCCTTTTATTTCATTTCCTTCATAATTTCAAAAAAACTTTCGTGTCACGACTATCCCCAAGGCTGCCATACAACAGCAAAAAGCTTAAACCTCCAGCCATCTGGCAGCGCTGGCAATCAGCTGTCGCTCTTAAGTTGTTTACGTTATGCGCACCGGCAGTGAATTATTCTATTTTTTTTTTATAAATGAATCTTAGAGGCTGCCAACGCGATAACAGATTCGGGCAGGTCAGAGGTTAACGCTTATCAGTTGAAGCGGCGTCGGGCGACACTGGTAAAGCAGTGATTTCTATTTTGTTCGGCCACCCTGGCCGACAGTTTCAATCGGAACGCGTAGAAAAGTGGGTACTGAGAGAGTGTTTCTCATCCAAAAATAATGTCATTAATTAATTTAATTTTTATAGGCTTGCGAATATATATTATTATGCAGAAAGTACGCTGCTTGTCACTGCCACAAAAGCTTCGCTACTGTTTAAGCCGAGACGTGAACACAAAAGCCGGTAACTTCGCGGGAGAACAGCTGATCGGAGCTTTAACTCGCGTCGCTGCCGCCAAAAATCCAACATCCACATTCTCCCCGATCAGACGATATTCGTACAGCAAGGAAACCACTTCTAAGGTGAGTACTTCAATAATAATATTATATATATAGATGTGTATATAAATTAGATTCGTGATAATCAATCAATTAAGCAGTGCTGTGTGGCTTGTGGAACCCTTGATGTGATCTGATTAGAGATCTTTATAGCGGGAGAGGCTTGATTTTCTTCCAGAAGACTAGTGATTCTGGAATGCCATGTGCTTTGGTACTATTTGTTGTTTTTTTAAGCCACTGACATGTGTTTCGGTTTTAGTTTTGCGTATTTTAATTATACCCTACAAAGATAGGGGTGTTTTTATATAGAAAAGTTTAAAATTGAATAGTTTTATTAATTATTTTATGAGTTTAGTTTGATTTTTAAGATTTTTTGTTGATTATAATATTGTAATAAATTGTTTTAAATGGTTATTATAAAGTATTTAGTTTAAAAATCTTAAGTTTCTACAGAAAAATTAGTTTTTTCCTCTTAAATTTAATTTCTAAAACATTTCTTTCTTTAATTTAATAGTAAAATAATTTTAAAACCTTAGTTTCATCACAAAAGTTTAAGGTTTACCTATCTAAAATTAAGCAGAAACTGTTTAACTTTTTTAAAAATTAAAGTGACGAATGCAAATATATTTTCTTTAATATTTGTAATGAAAACAAATCTCTTTTTCTTAAAAAAAAATTTAAATAATTCTATTAGAGTTTCTTAAAGTGTATTTATAGCTTCGTTAGCAACTAGAATCTTTCAATTTTTTTGATATATTTCATTGGGCTGACACCGCCTTAAACTTGTTTATGCCTACTCAGATTTCTTGGCTTTCAGACCGCCTATCAACAACGTCCATAATTCGAGCACTTGTTTATACAAACCGCTAATATTCTTGGCCATTAAATTGAATTTCCTTCAGACAGGGCCAGATGTGTGGGTTTTCACTTGGAAATTAAAGATTTTATTTCATTTTTAGACAGAATTTAAAGGGGATTCACCAGTTTTTAGTTCTCAGATGGATGTACTTACGATCTATTGTTGATATTGTATATTAAAACCATATTTTTTCAATGGAAAAATGTCTGTAAACTTGTTTTCCGGCCTCTGATTCGATTAGATTTTGGCATTTTGACAAGAAGAACCGGTCTTAATTATAATTTCCAAAAAAATATTCAAGAAATGTACGATAAGATAAATAGACTTAATAAAATAAGAAAAAGACTATACTAAAATAGACTCTATAGACAGTATTTTAGATTGTTTTTCCAACTTTTGAATGGAAATTATTCCCGAACTTTCCTCAAAAACAAACGTCAATAAATCCTAGGGGGCCTGCAACACCTTATCGTTCAAATATTTTTAACCCCTGACCCAGAGAGGAGAACAAAAACAACGCAGACGTAAACCCACATAGAGATAGGAGAGTCTTATAGATTAGAGTGATAACCGGCGTACCATGGGGGGTCGAACCCAGACCTGGAAGAAGATAGAAGATGTCATAATATGGGTATATACAAATATATATTTTATAAAGAATCTAATCGAAATAGTTGCCAAGTTGCATCGTCCAGCTAATCTCCATAGCCTGGCGATAGCTAAGCCCCATCGATCAGTCGATCGGAAATTGTATATATATATATATAGGTATTTATAAACATGAGTTCCACCTTATCGTTGAAACTTTTCCAATGCTATTGAACCATTGAACCTTTATTTGTGATTTTTCGCAATTCTCTCCCCCTGGGGCGAACATAAATATTTGTTCGAGTTGGATGGAAAAACAAGCTGATTATTTTTATAAGTTCCGATTACATTTCCATTTTGAATCAGAAATCCAACGATCGTTGCACTGAAAGCATCATATTCTTATTTTTTTAAATTATTTTTTCTAAAGACAATGGCGGATCAGAAGTTGCTGCAGGCCACATTGGAGGAGGGTGATCCCGAGTTGGCGGATCTCATCAAGAAGGAGAAGGAGCGTCAGCTGGAAGGACTCGAGATGATTGCCAGCGAGAACTTTACATCCGTGGGTGTCCTGGAGAGTCTGAGCTCCTGCCTCACTAACAAGTACTCGGAGGGTTATCCTGGCAAACGGTGAGTCTTGAAAGATCCTTCCTGGAGAGAAGATAACCCTTAATTATCCTTTTCCATTCGATAGGTACTATGGCGGCAATGAATTCATCGACTGCATTGAACTTCTGGCCCAGAAACGAGGTCGTGAACTCTTCAACCTGCCCGAGGACAAGTGGGGCGTCAATGTCCAGCCCTATTCCGGTTCTCCGGCCAATCTGGCCGTCTATACCGGTGTCTGCCGTCCCCATGACCGCATCATGGGCTTGGATCTGCCCGATGGTGGTCACTTGACCCATGGCTTCTTCACCCCCACCAAGAAGATCTCAGCCACGTCGATCTTCTTCGAGAGCATGCCCTACAAAGTGAATCCGGAGACGGGTATCATCGACTATGACAAGCTGGCGGAGGCAGCCAAGACCTTCCGGCCGCAGATAATCATTGCTGGCATCTCGTGCTACTCCCGGCTGCTGGACTATGCCCGTTTCCGGCAGATCTGTGACGATGTGGGTGCTTACCTGATGGCCGACATGGCCCATGTGGCGGGAATAGTGGCCGCCGGACTGATTCCATCGCCCTTCGAATACGCCGACATTGTGACGACCACGACCCACAAGACGCTGCGCGGTCCCCGGGCCGGAGTCATCTTCTTCCGCAAGGGCGTCCGCAGCACCAAGGCCAACGGCGATGTGATCAACTACGATCTGGAGGAGCGCATCAACCAGGCCGTCTTCCCCTCGCTGCAGGGTGGACCGCACAACAACGCCATCGCCGGCATCGCCACGGCCTTCAAGCAGGCCAAGTCGCCGGAGTTCAAGGCCTACCAGACGCAGGTCCTCAAGAACGCCAAGACCCTGTGCAACGGCCTGATCGCCAAGGGCTATCAGGTGGCCACCGGAGGCACTGACGTTCATCTCGTCCTCGTCGACGTGCGCAAGGCCGGACTGACTGGCGCCAAGGCCGAGTACATCCTGGAGGAGGTGGGCATTGCTTGCAACAAGAACACCGTTCCGGGCGACAAGTCCGCCCTGAACCCTTCGGGGATCCGTCTGGGCACTCCGGCCCTAACCACTCGCGGTCTTGTGGAGCAGGACATCGAACAGGTGGTGACGTTCATCGATGCCGCCCTCAAGCTGGGCGCCCAGGCCGCCAAGTCGGCAGCCACTCCCAAGCTGGCTGACTACCACAAGATCCTCTCGGAGGACAAGGTGATCTCCGGCCAGGTGGCGGAGCTCCAGAAGACCGTCAAGCTCTTCAGCAGGAAGTTCCTCTTGCCCGGTCTGAAGACCTTCTAAACAAACCCAACATCGACTATCCTATTTCACTTTTTTTTGAAAGCCATTCAAGCTGAAAATGTGTATCTTTGCGATACATCTGCAATTATTTAGTCTCTTTAAGTCATTAAATGCATTTTGATTTCATTTAACATCATAACTTAAGCTTTTTAAATAAGTTTGGGGGCTGAAGGAAGAAATATCCTTGCCCATATCCTTGCCAATATTATTCCAAGTATTAGGGGTCTTTCAAGGAAGAGATCTGTTTAAGGGCCTCCGTTGAAAAATTCTAAAAAATATTAATCCTAACTTCTGCTATAAGATTTAGATGCAGATCGAAGGAGATTTCACAAATCGTTTAAGATATTGCTCTAAAGGATTGAATAAGAATCGGCGGAGATATAGCCATCACAGTGGGCCCTATAGGGGAAAACAGCATTCTCAAAGGTCCCATCAGAAAAAATGGACAAAAAATCGAAAAAATATTTCGTCTCAGGATTTTGATGCAGAATGGTGGAGAATCGACCCAGAAATCGTTTAAGGTACTCCGCTTGGGAATCGGATGAGAATTGTTGAAGATATAGCCATCACAGTGGGCCCTATAGGGGAAAACCCCATTTTCAGGGGTCCCATCAGGAAAAATGGACAAAAAATCGAAAAAATATTTTGTCTCAGGATTTTGATGCAGAATGATGGAGAATCGACCCAGAAATCGTTTAAGGTACTCCGCTTAAGAATCGGATGAGAATTGTTGAAGATATAGCCATCACAGTGGGCCCTATAGGGGAAAACAGCATTTTCAGGGTCCCATCAGGAAAAATGGACAAAAAATCGAAAAAATATTTCGTCTCAAGATTTTGATGCAGAATGGTGGAGAATCGATCCACAAATCGTTTAAGGTACTCCGCTTAAGAATCGGATGAGAATTGTTGAAGATATAGCCATCACAGTGGGCCCTATAGGGGAAAACCCCATTTTCAGGGGTCCCATCAGGAAAAATGGACAAAAAATCGAAAAAATATTTTGTCTCAGGATTTTGATGCAGAATGGTGGAGAATCGACCCAGAAATCGTTTAAGGTACTCCGCTTGGGAATCGGATGAGAATTGTTGAAGATATAGCCATCACAGTGGGCCCTGTAGGGGAAAACAGCATTTTCAGGGGTCCCATCAGGAAAAATGGACAAAAAATTGAAAAAATATTTCGTCTCTGGATTTTGATGCAGAATGGTGGAGAATCGATATAGAAATTGTCTAAGGTATTCCTCTCAAGGATGGGATAAGAATCGGCAGAGATATAGACATGGATATGGGTCATACATATGTGGAAATCCATATGTGGAAAAAATTTTTTATTTTTCAACAGTTTCTTAAAAACATATGCAGATACAAAAAATAAAATAAAATTTAGTATCATTGGAGGGCAAATACCATTAAACCTTGCCCTTTAGTTTGAAGATTGTGCCCATTATTTTCTCTAATAATCCTAATGAGAAAATTGTTAAACAAACCGAAATTAATCTTAAATTTAGAATAAAAAACAAACAATTAAAACCCGACTCGATTTATGATAACTTATGGCATGCTCTTTGAAATTTTTATAAATATTTGAACAAATCTTAGGTTGTGGTGCTGCTGGTCTCTCGATGGAACCGGGAGTTGTGCGTGGAGAGGGACCACTTGGTCTTGAAGCTCTTCATGCAGATGAAGCACTCGTGGTCCTTGCCCTGGATCTCTGAGTGCCTGGAGGCGATATGCCGTCGCAGGGCATTTGTGGTTTTGAGGCGTCTCGTACAGAAGCCACAGACCAGTGGTGGCAATATCACTTCCCGGCCAATGCTGACCTCATCATCGCTGATGATGATTTTGGCGGGTGAGGTGGCAGGTGAGAAGGCTTCTGGGGCTTTCCTTCCACTTCCAGCATCATCAGTTTCCGATTCTGGTTCTTGTTTCAGTTTAAGGGGGTCGTCTGGAAAAAAAAATTTAAAAAATTAAAAATCTGCCAAGAAAAAGCCTTACAACTACAGTATTACCTGGTTAACTAAAACAATTTTTTAATAAAATAATTAAAATTAAATTAAAAAACCCCTTTAAAAAAATACACTTTCTTTTCTAAATGGTTTACATGAATTCTTTTATTTTGTTGCTCTGTCTCTATGTCTCTCTTTTTCTCTTCCACACTAAACTGTATAATGTTGTCTCTTTCTTTTTCGGTTTTTTTTAGTTTTTCACCGAAAAAACGAATTAAATTGAGTAATTTTTATTACATACTGGGCGGGGGGACCTTAAATTTTAGATTTTTTTTCTCTTAATTTTTTTCAGTTATTTTTTTTTTATAAATTTTTGGAATCTCTGCTAATTAGAACTATTGATCTTTTTTTCTTTACTATTTGATGACCACTGTACTGGACTACCTCCTGAATTCTTCGTTGATAAATTCTCCTCTTCAATGAGATCTTAAGCAAGATTTTCTTTTGTCATGAATGGTGGGATGATTTTTTTAACCATTTTTTCGGAGCAAGATTTATGGGGTTTTTCAGAAACGGACATTAACTACAGGTGTATACATTGATCCGATATTTTTAGATCGATAAGTAATACGTATGAGTGTTTTTTTCATTTAACTAGATTATCTTTAGGTTGGTATAGGGGGGATTTTTCGTTTTTCGAAGAGAGGATTTCTACAGGTGATTTTTTTTTTTTATTTTTTTCAATAATTTTTGTTTTTTTTTGGAAAATACTCGTATTTTTGAAACTAATTCTAGAATTAAATATTATGACTCCGTTGTTTTCACTTGGCTTGTAAACTAAACTATTTTTCAATCGAATGTGTTCTTAAAACTAAACTATAACTAATTTTTTTTTAGCTAATATATTTATAATTAATAGTTTTTGTTTTTTAAGATAAATTTGTACACAAGGGATATATAGATATATAGAGGGCTAATATTGGAATAAGAATTAAAAACAGAAAAAATTTTACAATATCGTGGCCTAACAGAAATCTCTGAAGATACTGGAATAGTTTTTAGGGGGTTTCTCCATAAGAAAAATATATATCTAATTTTTTAACTAGAACTATATACAAAAATATATGTATATTCAAAAAAAATGTATAAATTCCATAATTCAGTTTAGCAAAAAAAAATAGCTAATGTTTCTGAGTATTAAAACTAAAACTAAAATATAATTTAAATATTTCAGGTTTTGAAAACTAGAAGGACTTTTTTTTTAACTTAAAATATAAAAATTTAACTAAAAAGAAGATAACAAGATTGTGTATATATTGAATTGCACCCTTATATATAGTTATATATTCCCCTAATCTCCTGGAGATTTCTGCTTTTTGCGGGAAGATTTCTTCTATTTACATAATGGGGGGGCGGGGGAGGGTATTCTAAGCTTGTACTTTTTTTAAGGGGGTAGGCCTGGACTAAAATACAAAATTGGTACAATATACATTAGACATATGACATGGCTTTTGGTCAAACATCGAGATGAGGATCACCAGCTCCGATCTCTAATCTCCGGGTGGCTAACTAGCTGACTGGACTTTCACTTAAGGTTTATATATTAAGGTTTCAGATGGTGGGGGGAGGAGCCAATTAAATCTAAATCCTAGACACATAATGAACGGCTAAATGGTGCAATCTCTTTTTTTTGGCTTAGAATGGGGGATTGGCTTTTCTTTTGCTAAGCTGGACGTAATTAACTATATTGTTGCCTAAATATATATATATCCTCCATATATATATATATATATATATGGTTATCCACATTTGAATTAATTCTCCGTTTTGATGGCCACCTTCTGTTCGTGGGAGATACGGATGTGCTCCCTGAGGCTGTACTTGTTCTTGAAATTCTTATTGCACAGATCGCACTTGCGGGGCGGTTGGGGGGTGTGTTGGGTGCGAATATGTCTCCAAAGATTAACCGTCGTTATGACCATTTTGCAAAACTGACATTCAGTCCACTTATTATTGGACGAATCTAAAAATATACAGAAAATACGTACAACAATCAATCAAATGTAACAAGTCTCCAGGAACTAATTAATGCTTGGAGACATATTCGACAGCCACAACGAACGAAATACATTAATTATAATAATTACTATAATGACTATATATTTTTTAACAAAAACCAAAAAAAAAAATGACAAATTTTAATACTAAACTACAAAGATTCTTTTTAAAAAATTCAACAAAAATATAACCACAACCAACAATATAACCAGAAAACCATAATTTTCAACTGAAAACTTAAAAATAAAAATAAAATTATATATCTAAAATATTAGAAAAATATTTATTGAATCTTAAAACTATTTAATAGATTTTTTAAAATAAGGAAAAAAGTTAATCCCAATATCCTTTTGGGATAACTCGTTATTCTCACCCGTAAACTCACCATTTGCCCCGCCGGCCTTGCTGTCGGACTTGACCGGCGTCACGGACACCGTAGTCGAGGAGCCAGTGGTTGCTCCTCCACCACCACCGCCGCCGCCACCACCGTCCCCATCCTCCAGCACAGCCTGGGCCGAACTCCCCGCCGCCGTTCCACTCGCTGTACCCAATAATCGAGCTAAAAAATAAAAATAATCACATTAATTAATTAAGAATATTAATTATTATTTTTAAAAATTTTTCTTACACATTTCAATGGCTAATTCGGCATTATCCTTATCGGCCTGATACTTTTCTTCGATCTCGGATTCGGTGAGTATTTCATACTCGTTGGAGTACTGGGTCACGGTCTGGCCAGCCGCCGTGGTGGCATCCTGTGATGTTTGAGGTGTGGCGCCATCCGACAATCGATCATCCACCTCCCCAACAATATAATCGGGTATATCCATTTTGACGGCGCCTCGCAAAAATGTCATTTCGGCAGCTGGAAAAGCATGGAATTAGTTATGGTTCAAGGATCTCCCTAGGAGGATCTCAAGGATAATTACTCTTCACTATGGTCTGTTCATCCTTGACGGCATAGTCAACTGTTTCGGTGGTATAGATGTTGTCATCGTCATCCGAGAAGGTGATTTTACGTTTTTTCACCGAACTCGCTGTCGGCAGAGCCACCGCATTTGTTATCGTCAGGTGTTGCGTCTGGACAGGTGTTGTTTGTTGTTGGGATTGTTGCGATTGTTGTTGTTGCGACTGCTGCTGTTGTTGTTGCTGCTGTTGCTGTTGCTGAGGTGGCGGCGCTGATTGCACTTGAATATGCTGAATCTGAGCGGTTTGTACATGATGATGCTGCTGTTGTTGTTGGACCTGCAAGTGGGCTGCTGCGGCTGCCACCTGACTCTGCACCTGACTGGCGGTGGTGGCCTGCAACAGCGTAGCCGTTGGTATCTCAATGGTCTGGGTGGCCGATTGGGCCTGGGCCACCTGCTGCTGATCGCTCACCGCCCGTATGGTACTGGGTATCGTTTTGATTAGCTTGTGTTCACTAATCAGCGGCGCCACCGGCAGCTGGGGCTTTTCCTTCTCCTCGGCGGTGAGTCCCTGGACGGCCAACAGCTCGGCCGTCTGCAGAAAGGATTGCAAAGCCTCCTGCTGTACATTGACTTCACCCTGGTAAGGATATATCAAGGGTTACTACAAATACAAGATATAAGACTGATGAGAACCCACCTGGTACATAAACTCGATTATCGAGTTGAGATCTTCAAACTTTATAAACTTAAATATAATAACTGGATGCGGATGTGGGTTCTCTTTAAAGATCTCCTTGAAATAGGACGAACACGAGGAGAGTACGACCTTGTGCGCCTTGATCCGTCGTCCGTCCACGCACAGGCTGACGTCCACAAAGTCATCGTTCAGCCGGTGGTTGTCCAGAGAGTAGGTGAGGTGGCGCAGGTAGTTATTCCACCGCAGCGAATACTGCTGGGTGGTGGCCATTGCGGCGTCGCCTTTCTGTCTTCTCCTCTTTATCCCTCTGTTTAGCTTCTAGCTCTTCTGCTGCCTTTCTTCTGCCCCCCTTTATGCCAATCTCCGGCTAATCCAATTAGCGGTTGATTTTCTGTTTTTTTTGTTTCTCTCCCCGCAGCCTGCTGTGGGGAGGTTGGTGTCCAAATGTGGTTGCCTCTTCCTCTGCCTCCTGGGGGGTTGTGCCTGGTGCCACCTATCAGAAGGGGGTGCTCCTTGTCCGCCTTGTCCACGGAATCCCAGCGAGAAAAAAAAAACAAAATAAATGCAAACTCTGCTTGCTGGATTCTCCGAATTCCCGCGATTCCTCCTATATGGTGCCTGTGTCCTTCGTAATCGCCTCTATCCTTTGTAGATCCTTATCCTTTGATTATATGCCTGTGTTTACGGTATTTCTACACACGGACTTAGTTTTTTATGTACGCTCTGAATGTTTTTCTGTTTCTCTGCTTCTTCTTTTTAGTTTTTATGTACGCTGCACCATTTTGTTTTTCAACAGTCTGGCAACGCTGTCGTGCAAAGCAGCCCTGATTATTAAAAACTAACCATAGATGGCGCTAGCTTACTAAAGAGTGGCCAGATTTGAAAAAAACACGTTATTTAGTTTAAATATTTATATAAAATATTTATTTTCTTTTATTTTCTGTTTTTAACACAATTTTTGCTTCAATCAAAAAAAAAACCATCATATTCCTTTAACCTTTTATATTAATATTTAAAAAACAAGTTCTTTTTTAAAAAAAAAACCTTAAAAATTGTACATTTTACCATAAGCTAACTAAAAATTTGTAAATCAAACGCAAAATGAAGCTATAGGCAATCGCCCTGAATAGATAGTCCAGAACATAGAAGATTTTCATCCGGAATCGGGCGGCACTACTACTTTCGGGACTTTCCTTCAAGAGGAACTCTTTGGCGCCACGAATACCGTGTTGGAAAAAGTCCACATAGTTAATATCAGCATGTTGCATAAAGCCAAAGGTGGGTCTACAAAAATATATTATTAAAAATTATATATTTTTTTATAAGAATTTTTTTTATTATAAAAACTTACACTTCATTCATGGGCACTATTTTGTGTAGGGCCTTGAAATTATCATTTTTGAAATGCCATTCTGTCATTGCAAAAACTTGCAAGGCACTAAAGGCAGCAAAAATGCGACGTTGCAACTTCATTAAGCTAAAATATTAAAAAAAAAATAAATAAAAATTTAAAACAAAACCTAAATAAATGTTAAAAGTCAACTTACAAAGGTTTTTCGTTATATAAACGTAGTAGAGTATCCACCACGGCTGCCATTAGAAGATGTTGTGTTATAAACTAAAAAATAAAATAAATAAAAACTTAAAATTATTAAAAAATTAATTAAAAAACTCACTCTTATAAAATGCAAAACAGGACACATGGTTATGCTTCCTCCTGGAAGCCATAGAGTCTTTTCGAAGGGATTCTCTCGGATATAGGTCTTTCCGATTTCGATCACCTCTCCCATCGTTATAGGCGATATATTCGCCGTAGCACAGTTCACCACATAGAGGTCATTATCGGTCTTTTCTTTAATTTTGACCTCTGACTCTTTGATGAACTTGAAGACGGAGGTGATCAAGGTGCGAGTGACTATATCGGCGGGCACAAAGTCGGCCACGACATGGGGGTCACAGTTCTGGGAGCGTAGGATTCCCACTCCACAGGCCACCAATAGGCCAGTGGGTCCATTAAAGTTATCAGCCCAGCCGGGAACAGGTTCTTCAATGGTGGAGACCACTATAAGGATTAATTTATCGATAAAATATCGAAAAAAAATCGAAAAAATCGAAAAAAGAAAAAGAAAAGAAGATTTTAAGAAAAAAATCGACTATAACCTACTTTTGGGGATTTTTAAAACATTTTTTAAGATTATAATCTTAATTTTAGTTAAATTTCTTAAAAAAAAAAACTCACCAATAGATGGCCTAAATATAAAAACTGGTAATCGATCTCTATATTCATTAACCACCTGTTCGGCCAAACTTTTTGTAAAAGTATATGTATTAGGCTGAAAGTTTCCATATCTAAATAAAATAAATAATATTAATAATAAAAAATAATTAAAAAAAAAATATATAACCCACTTTAGATTAAAGATATCCAAAGTCTCCTCATCGTAGGTCTCTGCCAGTTTTATGGTTGTCCTCCAATCGGCAATCGGTGGATAGACACGTTCCTCCACTTCCAGGACACTGGGATTCGAGTATGTGGTGGAGACATGGACAAAGGCCTTCAGTTTACGCCATCCAAGGGCCAACTTGACCAGTTCATGGGTTCCACGAGTGTTCATTAGGATGGCGGACCGCAGATGATCATCAAAACTGAGAAAAAAGTTGGGTTATTTACAAATTTTAGATAGAACCCGAGATCCCCTGACATACCGGACACTAGCCGCCGAATGATATACTATTGTGACATTTTTAAGCCTCTCCAAATCCTCTGGACTGATGCCCAGACCCAGTTGCTCCACATCACCGGCAATGGCCACCAGTTTGGATCGGGAATCGGGCTGTTCCTGACGCAATCTATCATATAACTTGGTCTCCCATTGCTGTTGCAAACGATCCTCGATATTGACGCCCTTCTTGGGTCTCATCAGGACATAGATCCTGCCCAGTTTTGGACAGGAACGTAGGAGTTTCTCCACCAGTGCCTTGCCCACGAAACCTTTGATGGATTTTTATCAAAAAAATATAGATATAGATATATGATATATAACCCACCCGTGGCGCCGGTCACAAAGATCTCCTGATCCTTATAAAATTCCGCTATGGACATGGTGGCCTCTGTATAGATCGCCGTACCAAGGGGTTCTGAGCGAAGTGCGCCATTTCCAGGGCGGGAAATATTTAAATTCTGCTTTATGTATTTACCGTATGACCTTACCCGCCAAAAAGGTCAAGACTGCTGAATATTCGAGGGTTTTGTAGAGGGCCCTATACCATACATTGTTGGCATGTGCAGGACAGATACCTTCCAAAAAAGAAGGTCAGTGTATACAAGGCAACAGGATAGAACCTTATAATTCCCAACTACTTTTAGACAAAACTTTAGGGAATAATATTTCCAAAAAAAGAAAAATATAAAAAAAATTAATTCCTTCAAATCCCATTTATAGAGTATCTAATATTTGGTAGAATTCTACAAAAAAAAAGAAAGAACATACAGTATTGCAACTATTTAAAAAAAAAAAAAAGGTTTCAGAGTACAACAACAAAAACTAAAGCCAATAAAATTAAAAAAAAAAAAAAAAAATTATAAGAAAAACGGAACCGTTGAACCCCCGTCCAGCCCCCTCCGGCAATGAAAGAATCAAAGAAGAAAGCCCGATAAGAGATGACGTTTACCGTTGCGCCCGCGCCCCATATGGCCAGAGTGAGAGGTTGCTGCTGCTGGATATGATACATACATAGGTGCTCCTTTTTCGCCCCATTGCATCGTGCCAATGAACGTGCCGTCGTGCCCCATGAATGGAGCCAGTACCGGTACTACCAACACCGATTTTGAGCCAGACTGGCATTCTGGTTCTCGTCACCGATAAGAAGACCAAACTATGCCAACGATTTGTGTTAGCGTGTTGGCTCATTATTCGTTCCTATGCTTTGAGCGCTATTTTTTTTTTTTTTGGATCTTGGCACTTAAAACGGAACTTTAATCGCATCCAACTATAAACCCGCTCTCTGTCTCTGTCTCTCTTCTTCACTCTAGTACTGCTGTTAGCCATTAGCATGCGTGGCAGGAGGGGGGGTTGCTTTGGGTGGCAAGTGTGTGTGTCAGCCGGAGGCGCCTCTCAAATTGGAGCATTCCCAAACACACATCAAGCGCTGTGAAAGAACGTGAAGAAAAGGTCACTGACCTTGCCACCCCACCAAAAACGGTACTTCCTAAAACCATATAATCATTAAACTCGTTAGCTTTGTGGGTTTTTTTTTGTGTTTTTTTTTTGTCATGTTTGTTTGCTTTTTTAGTTGCATTTCACATTTTAATTAACATTTTCAGGCGTAAACTTATCATTCGATACGCATGCAATTAGAAAAGTGTACAAATAAAAAAAAAATTACATATGCTAGTATGCTCGTATGCGTGTGATTACACGACGCGAGTGTGTTGGATTTTGCCGGCCGGCAAGACAGACAGAGAGAGGGGAGAGAGAGATTAAGAGCAAGAGCAAGAGAGAGTATGAGTGGAGCATGATGGAGCAAGAGCAGATATAAGAGACAGTCTAAGAAGGACGAAAGAGAAGACAACTTGATTTTCCTTGTTTTCATATTTTTGTTTCACTTTTGTTTTTATAATTACATCATAATTAAAAAATAATACATAAGGTTGCTGACGAATTTTACAAAACGCTAGTGTTGTTGTTTGTGTTTTGCAATGGATTTCACTTCAAATCATTTTTGTGTGTATGTGTGTGTGTGTTTTTTTTCCACTTTTACGCGTGAGTGTTTGTGGGTGGGGGGTTGTGTGTTGTGTGTGTGTGTGTGAGTGAGTGTAGGTGAGTGTTGTGTCCATGGAATGGCAGAATTATGCTGTTCTCGTTTCATCTAATTTTTTTGTTTTTTGTTTTTGTTTGTAGTTTCGTTATATTAAAGGTATAGAAAATAAAAAAAAAAAAAACAAAAATACATAGTACATTATTTTTCATGAAATAAATTAAATTAATTCTAGAACACAACACGCCAGATCGTGTGCATCCCCCCTCCACGGGAAAGGGCTGGGGGGGACACCACAACAATGCGGCAAATGATGGTGATGGTGTGTGTTGCTGCTGATTCTGCTTCAAATGGTGTTGTTGTTGTTGTTGTTGTGCTGCACTCCGAACTTCCACCACTCGCACTCGCACTTGCGCCTTCGAGTTGAATTCTTCTTCTTTCTTCATATCCTCCTCCTCCTCCTCCTGCTCATCTAACCACACATCCTTGGTTGCTGTTCCTTCTTAGAAGCACTTGCGGTGCACAATGGAGGGGCCAGACTCATCGTATTCCTGCTTGGAGATCCACATCTGCTGGAAGGTGGACAACGAAGCCAGAATGGAGCCACCGATCCAGACAGAGTACTTGCGCTCTGGTGGAGCAATGATCTTGATCTTCATGGTGGACGGGGCCAGGGCGGTGATCTCCTTCTGCATACGATCAGCGATGCCAGGGTACATGGTGGTACCACCGGACAGCACAGTGTTGGCATACAGATCCTTACGGATATCGACATCGCACTTCATGATCGAGTTGTAGGTGGTCTCGTGGATGCCGCACGCTTCCATACCCAGGAACGAGGGCTGGAACAGGGCCTCGGGGCAACGGAAACGCTCGTTACCGATGGTGATCACCTGACCGTCGGGAAGCTCATAGGACTTCTCCAGAGAGGAGCTGGAGGCAGCGGTGGCCATCTCCTGCTCAAAGTCAAGGGCGACATAGCACAGCTTCTCCTTGATGTCACGGACGATTTCACGCTCGGCAGTGGTGGTGAAGGAGTAGCCACGCTCGGTGAGGATCTTCATCAGGTAGTCGGTCAGATCGCGACCGGCCAAATCCAGACGCAGGATGGCGTGGGGCAGGGCATAACCCTCATAGATGGGCACGGTGTGGGAGACACCATCACCGGAATCCAGCACAATACCGGTGGTACGACCAGAGGCGTACAGGGAGAGCACGGCCTGGATGGCCACGTACATGGCGGGTGTGTTGAAGGTCTCGAACATGATCTGTGTCATCTTCTCGCGGTTAGCCTTGGGGTTCAGCGGGGCCTCGGTCAACAGAACGGGATGCTCCTCGGGGGCCACACGCAGCTCATTGTAGAAGGTGTGATGCCAGATCTTCTCCATATCATCCCAGTTGGTCACAATACCGTGCTCAATGGGGTACTTCAGAGTGAGGATACCACGCTTGCTCTGGGCCTCATCACCGACATACGAGTCCTTCTGGCCCATACCGACCATCACACCCTGGTGACGGGGACGGCCCACAATCGATGGGAAGACGGCGCGGGGCGCATCATCGCCAGCGAAACCGGCCTTGCACATGCCAGAGCCGTTATCGACAACCAATGCAGCAACTTCTTCGTCACACATTTTGTAAGCTAAAAATTAAATTAAAAAAAAAAAATTAAAATTAGTTATATAAATTTAAAAAATTATTCAAAAAATTATGAAAATGCACTCCAATTTAAAAAAAAAAAGGCGCTCAAAGGCCCCACCCCGTTTAAAAAAAAAAAAAGAAGCTTCTAGAGACGAATGCCGGTGCAAAAGATAATCGCAAGAAGAGAGAGTTCCTCCTGCCTTCATGTGTATGCGTGTGTGTATGCGGCAAGGGTGTCCCCTAAAAATGGCGGCCACAAGCGAAAAAAAGCACAAAAAAAAAAAAAAAATTTGCGGCTTTGGAAGCCAAGAACACAAGTTTTAGGCGCGAATCACTTGAAAGTTTAAATATTTAAACTAGAACACCGTTAGTTGCACTAATTAGTTACCTTTTTTTTTTTAGTTTGAATAAAATCAAGGGAAAATCTCAAGTTCTGAGCTGAGCTGAGCTGGAGTGGACTGGAATGCAACCGCACCGTGTAACTGCCGAAAGAGGAATGAACAGTGGAACTGTGGCGGCGGCTAATGCCAGTTACTGCCATTCGATCGCTGCCAGCGTCGGCGTCAAAGTCGACGTCAGCTATCGCTCTCTATCCAACTCTCTCTCTCTTTTTGGCTCGCTCTCACCCGGCCTAGCGCATGCGTGCGACAGAGAGCGATGGCTTACCCGAGTGGCGGACTGCCAAGTTTTGTGACCATATATGGTCATGTTTCGAGGCGAAAAAAGCGGCTGACGCTCGCTGGCTTTCGCTCTCGCCACTTACCACACACACACACACACAGAGATATACTCTCGCCAACATACATACATATGTATAAGTGTATGTATATATGTACATCCGCTGTTGCGGCGAAGGTTTTCTCCATTTTTGCGATAAAGGCGTCTCTTGAAAAACCGGCGTTTAAGCCAAAAACGACTTTAATGACGCGATGCGATTGCTATTTTGGAGCCTAACCTTATGCATGTGGGGGGGAACTGCCTACATCACAAGATCAAGATTCGAATGCTGATCCTAAGGTGATCTTTATGTCTCAACGAGGTAATTATTAAACAAACTTGAAGGCATTATAAAAAATGTTTGTGAATTCTTTACATTCTAGGGGGGATTACTATCGACTAGACTACGTAGCGCCCTAGATGTTTATGTTTATACTGGAAGCCCCCCCCTCACTGGATGGATCTGAAGAGTATCAGGCTTCTGATTTTTTTTTTTTTTTTTTCAAAGAAACCCCCATACCGTCTAGCAAGTTTACGTTAATATTTTTATTTCTAGGGGGAACTCTACTGAATGAGGAGTATATATACAATATATAGTATATCTGGCCTAGATACGCCTAGACTGCAAGCCGCCGTTATCAGAAAATCGTAATGGGAACTACTATATGGTATGTAGGGTGCGTTATTGTTTACTTTTCCGACTGGATATCCTATAACATCTATGGGAAGTACTATTATCAATTGAAGGTCTCGATTTCTCGTAGGGCGTGGGAAAAAAATAGAAAGTATTTGGCAAATTGAATTGCAAATTCCATAAAAAAAAAACAAAATTTTAGAAATCAAATAGGTCTTTTTTTCGAAGGTGAAATCGTCATGACACGCCCACACTTTATAGAGGAACGATCGTTTTTTTGGATTTTTTTGAAGGGGATTATATAGGGGGATTTCCTTTGATTATCCTGATTTTTGGAAGAAATTTTCATTTTAATTTCTTTACTAAATTTTTTAGTTTAGTTTTTTGGTAGCACTTGTTTTTGTTGTTGTTGTTTGGCACTGGTACACATAAAAAAAACAAGGATTTTTTATTTTTTTTTGTTCACTGGATTGCATTTTCACAAAAAAAGAGTTCGTTTTTTTTGGGTTTCATTTACGTTGCGGGGATACTTACTTTTGGTCTGTTTTTATTAAAATTAATTAAATAAATATAAATTAAGTCTTTCGGTCTGATGGAGCGGCTTTGTGTCGGGAGGATATCCACACAGCACAAGAACTCAAACGGTAGTGATATGAAAACTGGTCGCTGTCGCACGTTTTATAAGCGCGCTCAGCTCCCAGGCCGGGCTGGCCGGGCAGGCCGGCTCCCCCGCCTCCTCTTTGCCCCGCCTCTCGTCGTCGTCGTCGCTTATCAGCCCAGCCGCTATATGAACCGATATGGCTCTCTTCTCTTCTCCAAAGCCATATCCAAAGTTTTACCATATATGGGTATGAATTGTTCGCCGAGCGGTTTTTTTCGGAGAATTTCCTTCACTCCCCAGACATGGGTGTGTGTGTGTGTGTGTGTGCGAGTGTATGTGTTTGCTGGCAGTGTTTGTAGTTTTTCAATTGGGGTCCTTTCAGTTCCACAGTTGTGATAGGTTTTTTTTTTTAAAGGCGCCCATGTGATTCAGGGCGGCTTACTCACGCCCACTTATCTTTATGAGGAATTACTTATTGGTAAAAAAAAAAAAAAGGAACGATTTTCTGCGAATTTTTAACCATATAATCCGTCTACAGGAAAAAGCCCCTTTAGGTTTACTAACAAGTTTAATAATACTACGATTTTAGTGGCTTTATATGAGCATTTCTGATGATTTTTTTTGTATTTATCAATTAAAATAATTCATAATCTTAATTATAAAACGATAATATTGAGTTTAATTGAAAAACTAAGATAATTATTTGAGTTAGGGTTCGTTCCCCTCATCAGGTTTCAATATTATACCATTTTTTTTGGGTTTTTAGTAGATAATTACATCTTTAGATAGGTTCTTTTATACAATAGATAGGTTCTTAAGATAATATTACATCTTTATAACTAAATATCTATGCATTTCTAGGAATTAACCAAATACTCATTATCAAAAAACACTTAAAAACCAATATATAAGCATTTTTGTAGAAAATCTCGAGCTTTTAAAAGACCCAACTATTAAATATATTTCTATTTCAATAAATATTCAAAAATATTTAATATCATAGAAGCAGGGTATTCATTAGTCCAATTCATTTCTCTCTTGAGCCTTTTCAAGCCACAAGCCGGTTTTGAACAATAACGGCGCCAGAGGCACCACAGCTGCCGGGGCGACTATGTCCGCTGCGAGAGCGGACGAGAGCCTGAGCCTGAGTAGGTGATGCGACGGCAAGCAGGGTTGGCTGCGTTTGCGCAACAGAGACGAAGAGAACGACGCGACGCGCCACGCACTCACATACTCATCTCAGACACTCATGCTCTCTTGCTCTGGCCCCCCCAAAACGGGGCCCCCAAAGAGGCTGTGTGACTCAGTTTCCAGTTGTTCTTGTTGTTGCTTGATAAGCCGCTGTTTTGGTTCTCAAGTCTCTGAATTATATTAGCATTTTCCTATTATCTATTATCTATTATCTATTGTTATTGCAATAATATTTACTTAAAATTAAGCTAATTCTGGGACTTGCAAAAGCTACAAGTCATATGCGAAGAAAGAATGCCAATGGCAGTGGGGAAAGTCTATCTTTTGTATTTCGTTTTATTTGTTTATTTGTTGTAACGGTTTGCAGGCACATGGCTATAAATAAGTGACAATATGTAGACTTATTTATTTGCGTTATTCGTTGACTAATCTTTGTTTAAATAATTGCCTATTTCGGTCTAAAATGACGCATAAAAGGAAACGGCAACATACGGCGATAAAC
Organism: Drosophila bipectinata; assembly: GCF_030179905.1. Taxonomy (NCBI): domain Eukaryota; kingdom Metazoa; phylum Arthropoda; class Insecta; order Diptera; family Drosophilidae; genus Drosophila; species Drosophila bipectinata. The sequence goes on along the minus strand of NC_091734.1, from coordinate 4,243,262 downwards.
ACGCAACGCAAGGCGGCATGAGAGACAGAGATACTGGGGGGAAATGTACAAAGATTGGAGATGGAGAGAGAGAGAGAGAGCGCAGCATAAAAAGAAAACAACAAACGCACACCCATACACCCATAGACCCATACAGTAGCGCAGTTACACACAGACAGTGGAGTCAATGTTTGGGCAACTGGTCAAAAAGGAGTGGCTCCAACGTCGGTGACGTCGCGCCCAGCCACAGCCCCGACCCCGACTCCTGCTTCTCCTCCTCCCCCCCTATTGTATCTGTTTGCCGCATTTGGCTTTGCTGTATCTTCACATTTTTTCTTTTAATTTTTTTTTTGTATTTTTGCAATTCGTTGAAGAAATTGAAATTGCAACAAAGAGCCACAAAAAATTGCAACGATTCCAAAAAAAAACTCAATTGCAATCTTGAAATTGGAGTACAAGAGTAGATTTCATTGTGGGAACAAAATAATTTTAAAAAAGATACAAAAAAACAGCAGTTTTTAAAAGGAATTTTTATTTATCTTAAAGATAAGATTAAAAGATCTTAAGATAGAAATATGAGATATATCAAAGATACAGTAAAATTATAAAATCAATAAACTTAAAAGAAAGAATTCTTAAAAGATATGTATCTTTTCTTATGTATCTTAAGGATTTTTCGTATAGTTTATTTTTCTTAAAAAACCCCAAAACCAGACCTTGATTATTTGCTTAATAAACACTTTTGTTTTAAAAATCGTATTTTTTTTAAAGAAAATAATATCTGTTGATTTAAGCTTTCAAGGTGACTCATTTCTCGAAGAACCATCTTTCATATGTTTATAATTTTAACTGAAAAATACGGAATTCTTATGCTTTTGGGTCGCAAAATAAAAAAGAAAAAGAAATCGACGACGTCATCGCAAAATTCCACATTCTTCAATCAACTGGCGAAGCTTCTTCCTCTTCTTAAGCGACTCTCCAAGAGAGCTCAAGACAGAATGGGACAAAGATAGTGGCAATCTTATCGTGCCGCTTGTATAGCTGTCTTTTGAAAATTGCCCCCGACTAACGGTGAAAAGCATACATAGAGAGACAAGAACGGACTAGAACGCTAACAACAGGTGGAAATTGGCTTCGAATTGCTCCGAATATGGCTAGTTAGCATTAGTTGAGACTATCAACTAGTTCTACTCCTCCTGATCTTGAATGTATCAATTATTGTATTTGGTATTTAAGCGTTGATCGGACCCGGAGCCCGGTCCCGGTCTTAATGGCCATAAATCGTGTCTCTCTCTCTGCGAGTTTTGTGGGCCACATAACTGTGGGGATAAAATACAATGTTGGGGGAAAAATAAAAGAAACTTTTTGGTCCGAATATCTTTTTTTTTTGCAAGGATCTGTATCTATGAGGTTAAGAGACCTTAACGGTTCATCGGGTTCATGGGGGAACACCAATTTCAAGATCTATTCATAGATTATAATTTCTTATCCAATTTTTTGGCCTCTTCAAGTTCGTTTCTTGGCCAACAAATCGTTGAAATTTCCCCAGGCCAATAGCTTTGAGTTGACCTTGTGGCAAGTGAGGTTAAGTTGAAACAGGTGAGAGAGAGAGAAGATGTTGGTGTTTTTTTTATTGAAACTAGAAATACTTAAATGGCCAAAAAAATACAAAAAAAAAAAGCGCGTTGCTGTTGTTGACTTTGAAACCGCTATAAAAAAATATACATACAATATAGATATGTTTGTATATACATACTATATAGCCATGATCAACGACCTTTCTCCAAAAGTACGTAACTAGTCACGTTTTCTACACTTACAAAAATGAAAAATCCACAACTTGTTAAGCGACTTGAGCCCAAAGCCATTGTCAAGGTCATTGAATGTGAAAATTTTCGTACATTTTTTCGCAATTAATTTGTTTTCTTTTCATTTTCATTATTTGTTTTTTTGTTTTTCTGGCCATTAACATGCACGCACATGCTGCACGCCGCTGTTGCCAGAGTTGCCATACCTCTGGAAACCAACTTTGGCATTGCAGTTAACCGTTTTTGGTCAAAAATCGAAAATGTTGCAAAAAAACACACACATTTTCACTCACTCCTGCGCTTTTTGGCCAATTTCGGCTTCGCATCGCAATTGGCCATGACTGGAGAGACAGAGAGAGAGAGATAATCGTTAATTGCCGTCTTAATTAGTTTTGCTAACGCACCTGCTTTTGAGATCTGCGTTGGCGTTGCGGGATAAAAGCACCCCAACAGCTCAAGGCCATGGTTGAAGCTGGAAAAATATTTATTTGTACATAAATCTTGGCAAATATTTCCCATTAAAATTTAATATCAAACATCTTTAATATCGTGATGGGCTTTCACGATCCGTGCCATAAATACCCGCACGAACATGTTAATACTAGATCGCCGAATTCCACAACTTTGCTAATTGCTACGTTAATTGCATTTCAGACATTGTTGCACCTGTCGAATTTTCTGACACTACCACCCAGCCCAAGTGTGTGGGAGTTTCCAGACGTCTCGGGAAAGTGAAAGAAATGTAATTTTCGCGTTTTATTTGCGTGTTTCAATTTTTTTTCTGCGAAAATTTCACCCGATTGCAGTTTCAATGCGTACAACACTCTCTTTTTATCGAGAAAATGAAAATAAAAAAAATAATAAAATAAATTGCAAGTGAACTTTTAAGTGACCTAAGTAAATTGGTTAAATATAAAAGTTCAAAAAATTTTAAGGTTAATTATCTATAAAATCTAGAGATACAATTGCAGTAGATTGAGATCTCTGCTGGGCGGTAAAAGTTGCATTGAGTCATTTTCCAGAGAGCGCTACCTAACCAGACAGACGTCACACTCACGCCCATTGAGTGGAGAGCTTGAGTTGGGTGGGGGGAGGCAGAGATGGGTGAAAAGTAGGGAGCATCTCAGACAGAAAGGTGCAAAAGCAATTGTACTTGATGAGTGTGTGAGTGAGTGTGAGTGTGAGTGCGAGTGTGTGTTTGAGCAGCAGACGCTAAGATGTTGTTCATCTCGTTCCAACCAACACCTTTTCTCCACTCGTATATCTTTTATTTTTATTTTTTTCTTCTTTTTTTGCTTTGGTTAGCTTCTTTTTATTTTCTTTTTGTTTAGTTTCTTTCTTGACTGGTTTATTGCGGCGTCAGCTTTTGGCGAGACGTTGAGTTGACGGCAGACCGGCTTGCCATTACTTTAGTTGCTATTGTTGTTGGTGTTGTTGTTGTTGTTGCGCCACTGCAGCAGTAGCAGTAGCAGCAGCAGCTGTGGCTGTTGTTGTAGCATCTGATTAGCTGCCGCCTGGCAATGAAAGAAATGTGGGCAAAAAAAAATAATAAAAAAAAGCTAAAAAAAAAAACTTCACGTGGGTGCCAAGCCGGTATAACAAGCAGTCTCAAGAAATAGACAAACTTAAGGATCGATAGAGGGCTTTGGGGTTCATTTTTTTAAGTTTTTATTAGTTAGTGGCTCTAAAAATTTAATGAAACTTGTTAGCATAACTTAAAAATGTATAATACATAAACCCATCAAGTTTCAGAACATTTCTTTCACCAAAACACTAGTTCTTAACATAATTCAATTAATAAACAACTTTTGGTAATACTCTAAAAATATAATCTACTACTCTCCAATGATCCAGATCCATTTAAGCTTATTGGTCATAATTATTGGTGCACATAAATTAAGCACATTTTGTTACATTAAGCGTTGATTTTTTTTTATTTTATTTTTTTGGTTTAGGCCAAATCAGGGCAGTCTCTGTCGACGTCTTGCATTTAAGGCTAAAACAACATATTTGCATGGTGAAGTAACCTTAGCCAAGACAGAGACAGTTATAGGAGATTAGAAAAGATACAAAGATACAATTTACAGTGGGGATGGATTATAAAATCTAATAAATAAATAGACTTCATTATATCTATTTATTTTTCTTAAAAATATTAAATCTAAGGCTTCTTCTTTAAAGTATTCTCACCTTAAACTTTAAATAATATTTGTTTATATTTATATTCCACTGTATTTGGCAATAAAATCAAGAATGTGGGTTGCAAAAATACAAAACTACAACCTAAAAGTGGTTTTTAATGAAAATTTCTATATATGTTTGTTTGATTGTTTGTAAAAAGCATAGCACTTTTGTATATTCCATTTGATGTGGCATGTTTCTAGATTCATGAACATGCAATGGAATATTTATGATTGTGTGTACATTTTAGCCCACATCCAGGCACACACACCCATTTCCCATACCCATACCCATATTATACCATACCCGTACTATTTCCCATTCCAGGTGCTGCTCGAAAATTATTCTGTTGTCTTCTGCATTTTCGCAGGGTTGGCCCGTTGCGGTCTATTGCTGTCAGTTGTTGGGTGTACATACATATGTGCGTGTGTGAAAGAAACGTCAATTAAATTTAAACGCAACAAAAACAACAACAAACAACAACAACAAAATTATATGGGAAGGTCAGCTTCAAAGACCGAAACTTGCAACACCCTAAATCCTATGCCAATTGTAGAATATTTATTTCCAATCAACCAAAACCTCTAGTTAAGCTTAAAATAATATAATACATAAAATGGATCAGTTTCAGAACAATAGCTTGGATAGAAATAAAGTTACAATAGGTTGGGTTCCAATGTTAATCCTTAAATTCGCTGAAAAAGAGCAACCTCGTTTTATTAGACCTTTTCCTTTTGCCACTAATTACAGAAATTATGAAAGCGCAGATACAAACACGTGAACGTGCAGTGGGTGTGTACACTGCCACACACGTGTGTGCTGTGCCTCTGCCACGCCCAGATGCCCGGCCGAGATACACTCTCCCCCGCCCACTCCGGGTGTCCGCCGGAATCCGGATTGAGCCGGGCGCAAAGCGGAAAGCATTGCGTGAGGCTACCCCCTCAAGAAAATCATGGGTACTCTGCATAATGCTCGCCCGGGTACTTAAACCTCTGATGGTGCCAAGTAGATATTCGTATAATCCGACCCGCCCCACCATCCAGTGGGTGTGACATGCAAAAATATCATTTGATATTACTTTTTTTTTTTTAAAGCCCATTAAAAAGTTATGCCAAGTGTTTTAAATACAATTTCTTAAAATTATAATGTTTTTCTGTTAATGAACTTGGGAGGTAAAATCTTTTATTTTAAAACCGGTTAAGGCTAATTATAAATTGTTTTCAATTTTTTCTCGCCTGTCTAGATAGGGTAACAAACCGGAAAATTATTCAATGAGTAAAATATTTACTATTTTGTTGGCTATCTTGGTCAGTAAGTTAGTCATCGATAGGTGTTATCTATCAAGCAGGTTTATTCATACTTACTGTGATTATTATATTTTCTTTTGTTTGTTTAAGAAATTCCAAAGTAATGATTAAAACCGAAAGTGATAGAATATCAAATGCATTTCCCGCATATTCCGAATATATATTGCATTATCAGAATATAACTTGTTGCATTCAACATTATCGTTAAGCCCTTATCCTCTGAAATGCGGGTACGTTCTCTTCCTTTTGGAAGCAATTTCATTGGCGCCCAGTCCGGGTTATCAGAGCCATAAATACTGAAATAGTAATGACGGACACGTAGGCCCATAACCATTTCTCGGCAGCCAATAAATTTTAATGAAATATATAAGTGACTTATAAATGTATTTATTTCCATAGCGATTAACCAAATTGCTGATAAGAGCCAGAGTCGGTTCTGAAAATAAACAGAGGTCGTCTGACTCGTAAAAAAAAATAGTAACACCTGACAGATTTCAATCTCTGTCCGAGGGTCTTTCGGCTATAATTCTATATAGCTTATGAGAGAGTATTGTTCTATTGAAAATGAGTCATTTCAATGACAGTGAAAGGGTTGCTCTTTCCCCCAACCCTTGAAATATCGAGGTTCATATTCTGTAACTTGATTGGCTATTTAATTTTGAATTATCTGGTAACATAATAGTCTTGAGAATTATTTATAAAGGCAGGCTTCTTTCTGTCTGGTATTTTGTTTATAGGTTTAATCCAAACAATAAGCAAGAGTTCGACTTGGCTATGAGGAATAATTTTTTTTTTTTTCTAAAAAGAAAAATGATCACTGAGGTAACCAATATTATCACTCTAATCCCAAAATCTAGTTAAAATTCCTATCACTAAGTTTGAGTTTGACTCCTCTATGACTCAGCTACTTGTCCACGGCAATTCCACTGTGGTACGGGGCCAGCTCAAAAGTGATTCCATGTTTTTCAAATGAATCATCAACCCACAAACGTGAAGTACACATATTTGTTGGGTTACTTTGCATATGAAACAGCAGAAAAAAAATATAACAAATAAACAAGATGATGAAGAGAAAAAAAAACAAAAAACCTAATCTCAAGAAAAAGAAAAACAAATTATTTTAAAAAAAGTTAAGCATGTTGAACGGTAAAGTCACGAAAAAAAAGGTAAAAAAATTATAAATAATTGAGATGGTGGATGCCGTTTAACATAAAAACACACAAACACCGTTTTTGGCCTAGTGTTGTTACTAGATTCTTGGATACATAACACCTATTTTTAGAGCGATTCTTGTATTAAGTTACTCAACCGATCAACATGATATTGTGGGCTATTTTGAAAAAGTATCTTACAAACTTAGAGATACGAAAACAAGCTTTATGTTTCAACCTCCGCAACGCCCATTGTTGACAGTTACGTTTGAAATTGCGGGCCATTTCGAATGAGAATGGTGTTTAAAAAAAAAGACTGTTGACTGAAGACTGAAGAGTGAGAAGAACAGAAAGAGAAACAGAAGCAAAAGCAGTAGAAGAATCGCCACAAAACAAAACTTGTTTCCCAGCAACGGAAGAAACAGGCTAACAAAAATTATAAGAATAATAGGGGTTACACACGGGGTTAAAACAATATAAACTTTGGTAAAATTTTTAAGAAAATATAGGGTAATCTAGACCTCTCAAGATTCTTCTCATTTTCAAGATCTTACTTCTATTTGTATGACCATTGGTGTATCATAACTTTTTTCTAATGATAAGCCATAGGAGAAGAAACGGAATTGGAATTCTTTTTATTTTTTGTTTGTTTCTTTTGAATGAAAGTCTGATTCTTTTTTAACGGCAAATATTTTTGAATAGATCTTAAAAAATCATGATTTGAAGCTATTGTCTTAAATATATATATTTTTGTCGTATATAAATATATGTTTGTTTTTTAAAGGCAACTTTTCACTTTCGCAATATCAGTAAATTGAGACAAAATCGGGGTGTATTGTCATCAAAATAAATTCACATACAAAGCTGATAACAAAAAAAATAAATAAATGAGAGAAAAAGCCAGCACAATGTCAACGTTTTTGGCATTTTTTATTTAATTTTGTATAATTTATTTGTTTTATACACAAACACACATTCCCATACTCGCAAAATTTTCAAGCTTTCAGTTATACATATATGTAGTATATATTGAATTTTATATAAACATATATACTATAATACATATATATTCATTTCAGTTAAAGCCATTGACATTGAGCTGTCTCTGGCTGGCATCGTCATCGTCATCGAAGTCGACGACGTTGTCGTTTTTGGCCGTTGGCATTTTGAATGGATCGAAGCTTTATCGGTTTTATCCCAAAAATGTACATCCACAACGAATTGTGGACAAAAATAACAACAAAATCATCAAAGTGTGTCTGTGTGTGTGTGTTTGTTGATTGTTTATGGACAAAATGTAACAAACTATTTTCAAAAAAAAAAACACAAAAAAGAAAAACAACTTAAAAGCGGAAACTCAAAATGTTGACCATATATATATTTTTTTTTGAATTGGAGACAGACAGACATATATGTTTAGCTTCATCGTAGGCGTAGCTATACGTAATCCCCAATCTATCCAAAGGGATATATATAAGCATAGCAATATATTCTATAAGGCGTTGCATCCGCCGTTTTTAATATCTCAGGAAATCAACCAAAAACTATGAAAACATGTTCAGTACACTTTGTGGTTGTTTTTCTAGTTGGTTTTCCAAATTTGGTCACGAAAATTTTGTGTCGATCACCTTATTTTGTGAATTTCGTTTCTTGACTAGACCATAAAAATATAAAAAGCAATTGCAATATGGAAATCCGCCTAATGAAAGTCATTTTGATATCTTTTTTAAGGAAATTCATAATTGAGATCATGCTTTTTCTTTAAAGAGATATATCTATCTAGGACTTTTCATAAGCGATGTAGTACTTTTCAGAAGCCCTCTTATAGTAATCCATCCATAATCCATAATCCAAATCTATGCATATTTTGCTTTGAAAGCAAGCATTTTGTTTAAAAAACATGCAATTTGCTTTAAAAGCATGCTTTTTAATTCTTAGAAAATACGCATTTTTCTTTAAAAGCATGCTTTTTCTTTGGAAAACAATTACTTCACTTCGAAAGCATGCTTTTTCAGAAAACTTAACCATTAATGGTGGTGTTTGGTGATAAAAATTCTTTCGAAACCTTCGAAGAATTCCAAAATACATATCCATATTTAATTTCAAGATAAATCAAGAATCTGAAATACAAAAAAAAAAAAACGAACATTTTGCTTTGAAAGCATGCTTGTTTTTTAAAAACATTACCTTTTTTGGTGAATAAAATTCTTTCGAAACCTTTATAGAATTCCAAGCTAGGTTCTCTTGTTAAATTTTAGATTAAGAGTTCTCTTGTTAAATTTTAAGATTAAGCCAGAGTCTAGATTTTAGAATGGTTTTGAACAAATGTTGCTTTAAAAAGCATGCTTTTTTTAGAAGACTTGAGAAATTTTAATGATTAAGTTATCCATTATATTGTTTCAAGATAAATCCAGAAAGATTTTGAACATAAAAATTATGCTTTGAAAGCATGCTTTATTTTAGAAAACAATCTTTTACATAAAAAGCATCCTTTTTAAGAAAACTTGACCTTTTTTGGTGATTAAAATTTTCTAAAAACCTTTAAGGAATTCACAAAAAACATTCCCTTATTTAGTTTCATGATAAGTCTTTGATTTGCAAACCCGAAACCTCAACAAAAATGTAATTTTGCTTTCTACACAAACGAAAAAAAGAAGTACCGGGACCCACAAATCCGAATATATTAGGTAATTTGATTTAATCCCACTGGCAAACACCGTTGCCCATTCAAATCTTCATCAGACCAACACTTATCTGCGGTGGATCTCCCTTGCATTTTAAATGGCAAAATTTCGTTGCTTTCCGTCCGTTGTTCACATCAAACGGCAATCTTATAATGCCACAAAAGAAGATCAGGCCAAAACGGTTAACGGTCAGCGTTGCGGAAAAGAGAGCCAGCGACAGGGCCGAAAGAGACGGGGCGATAGCGATAGCGATACCAAAGAAAAGAAAGACTTTCACTAACTAATTAGAATTTCAGTGAACGCTGGACGACAAATAAAAATGAAAGAAATGCAACAACAATGGGTTTTATGATTATTTTTAGTTTTTTCAATTATTAGGCAAATTTTTGCGAAAGTCAACTTTGAATACCGTTGGACGTTGTCCGCTGTTGCGGATGCACTCAAGACAAGAAAGAGACGGCAAGTGCCAGAGCGAAAGAGAAAGGAAATGGGAAGTGTGATTTTTTCATAGAGTAAAGGCCTTTTTTTGGATTTTGCAAGGGGTCGCCTACAAAATTTTGAAAAATGTCTAAAAAAATATTTGGTACCCAGTTTTTGATGCAGATCGATGGAGAATCGATCCACAAATCGTTTAAGGTATTCCCCTCAAGGATCGGATAAGAATTGGCAGAGATATAGACATGAATATGGGTCGTATATGAAAATCCTGGATTTTGCAAGGGTCTCCCCACAAAATTTTGAAAAATTTCCAAAAAATATTTTGTTGTGAGGTTTTGATGCAGATCGATGGAGAATCGATCCACAAATCGTTTAAGGTATTCCTTTTAAGAATCGGATAAGAATTGGCTGAGATATAGACATGAATGTGGGTCATCTATGGAAATCCTGGATTTTGCAGGGGTCTCCCCACAAAATTTTGAAAAATTTCTCAAAAATATTTTGTTGCCAGTTTTTGATGCAGATCGATGGAGAATCGATCCACAAATCGTTTAAGGTATTCCCCTCAAGGATCGGATAAGAATTGGCTGAGATATAGACATGAATGTGGGTCATCTATGGAAATCCTGGATTTTGCAGGGGTCTCCCCACAAAATTTTGAAAAATTTCTCAAAAATATTTTGTTGCCAGTTTTTGATGCAGATCGATGGGGAATCGATTCACAAATCGTTTAAGGTATTCCTTTTAAGAATCGGATAAGAATTGGCTGAGATATAGACATGAATGTGGGTCATCTATGGAAATCCTGGATTTTGCAGGGGTCTCCCCACAAAATTTTGAAAAATTTCTCAAAAATATTTTGTTGCCAGTTTTTGATGCAGATCGATGGGGAATCGATTCACAAATCGTTTAAGGTATTCCTTTTAAGAATCGGATAAGAATTGGCTGAGATATAGACATGAATGTGGGTCATCTATGGAAATCCTGGATTTTGCAGGGGTCTCCTCACAAAATTTTGAAAAATTTCTCAAAAATATTTGGTTGCCAGTTTTTGATGCAGATCGATGGGGAATCGATCCACAAATCGTTTAAGGTATTCCTTTTAAGAATCGGATAAGAACTGGCTGAGATATAGACATGAATGTGGGTCATCTATGGAAATCCTGGATTTTGCAGGGGTCTCCCCACAAAATTTTGAAAAATTTCTCAAAAATATTTTGTTGCCAGTTTTTGATGCAGATCGATGGGGAATCGATTCACAAATCGTTTAAGGTATTCCTTTTAAGAATCGGATAAGAACTGGCTGAGATATAGACATGAATGTGGGTCATCTATGGAAATCCTGGATTTTGCAGGGGTCTCCCCACAAAATTTTGAAAAATTTCTCAAAAATATTTTGTTGCCAGTTTTTGATGCAGATCGATGGGGAATCGATTCACAAATCGTTTAAGGTGTTCCCCTCAAGGATCGGATAAGAATTGGCTGAGATATAGACATGGATGTGGGTCATCTATGGAAATCCTGGATTTTGCAGGGGTCTCCCCACAAAATTTTGAAAAATTTCTCAAAAATATTTTGTTGCCAGTTTTTGATGCAGATCGATGGGGAATCGATCCACAAATCGTTAAAGGTATTCCTTTTAAGAATCGGATAAGAATTGGCTGAGATATAGACATGAATGTGGGTCATCTATGGAAATCCTGGATTTTGCAAATTTTTCAAAAATATTTTGTTATGAGGTTTTAGATCGAATCTAAAAAGAATGAAATAAATACTGACGTGGTTAGGGGCACCCATTTGAACCTAGAAGTGTCTCATCAGAGATTCTCGGCAAAAGACTCTATTATTCAGATATTCTCCGCAATAGACTCTATTATTAATATCGTCAATTGATGAATCATCTATGAGATCACATCGAGCCATTAATGAATGAATAAGTGTCAGGCAGCAGAAAAGGCAATCAAATATGAAAATTTGGCAACGTTTCAATGGAATAATTTAATTCGTGATCTCGGCAGTTACATTTTAATGATTTCTCAACTTAATTTAAAAAAAAAAAAAAAACCAAAATACAAAGTATGGATGGAAACAATGTGTCTTAAGCATCGCTTATCACGCTTCTCGTAGACTGGAAACAGACCGCAACAAATTGCATTTCCATTTCAGTTTTTACAAAAAAAAAAGCAAAAAAAAAAAGAAAAGAAAACGAAAAGTGGATGCAATTTGCTCGAATGCATTTATCTTAAAATTCATGAAAATAAAACAAAATCAAAGTCCATGACTCATCCATGGTTTTTGCACTCCACCACCACTTTGAAATTATTTTGTGAAAGTGACACGTGCGGTTGTTGAGCCTGCATCCCTTTCTGCGAAAATTTTTGCCAAAAAAATATTAAAAGAAATCTATATATATACATATATATATAGTATTTGTGGAAAGGCAACAGTAAAATGATTCACCCGGATATCGAGGATATTTGGGTATGAGTTTATAAGACATAGGGGTGGCTCAATTACCACCCCAAATGGGAATGCTCAGGGTTGGGATTGTTATTGGGATTGGATATCACTGGAAAAAAATATTTTATAATAAATTGAAATTACTTAATAGAGTTAGTCAAGAGATGAAATAAAATTTTCATGGATTTTCTTATTTTTAGTCTTAAAAAGTCCATTATTCCCCTTATTTCTTGCGGTTTTCTGAGGTTTATCTTAAAAAAAGACCTCTAATCATAACTAATAAGAAGTTTAGTCTTTTTTTTTCTTAGTGCATCTCCTTATGGGACTGTCATTGCCAAAATGAGGGTCGCTGCATAAAAGGCTCAACCTTGAACACCGAAAAATACCCGTCATTGGATCTGAGGGTGGCTCTGGTGGTGCACCAGAGTATGTAGTGTGGGAGTTGGTCTTGGGAGGGGGTGGGGGGTGTGAGCCATTCCGTCCTGGGCCAACATTTTTAAAGCTAGAATCTGGTACAAGATCCAGGGGTGAGATCAGCTGTTGTTAATTTATTTTAGGGGTGATGGTGATGGTGGTGCTATAAGGCTATATATTTCTGTTGGTGACCGATTACTGTAATGTGGTGGTGTTGGCAGTTCCATTGACTAATCACTTCATTCAGCCTCACAAGATTCTACGGGTTTTTTCCGGTTTAATATTCCTCGAAAATAAAAACAGAGAAAAATAACCAAAAACACGTCTTTCGATAAGAAGAAACTCTGGAATTAATATGCTTCCCATATGGGTTTTCAAAGATATGATGAATATGGAAGAGATATGGGTGTGTAGTGTACATATATACAAAAACACACACATCCCATATATGTATGCCAATCCATAAAAAATATAAGAACAGAACTCAAGAGGCCTTCTCCGGTTCCCCGATAAAGTCAAGTAGGAATCGAGGCCCCACCCTTCTTCGGGGGTTATTAGGGAATCTTTTTCTTAAAAAAATTGCATTCAAAGCGATGGGGGAAGTTGAGATCGTCGACCCCTGACATCATAAAATAGACCTTTTAACACTTGGGGTTCGGTTCTTCAGAAGACATCTAAGAGAAGTGTTTTTTTAATTTTGAGGATATTTTCAAAGAGTTTATAGCAGGTTTTGAATAAATTTTATGTTTATTTAAATATAAAAATTTAAGAGCTTCTTTTAATATTATTTCTTGAATTTATGTTTTCTTTTTCAAAAGAAAACCCCAACACTTGGGGTGACTTGTAAATGCCATTAAAAATTTTGTTACTCCGGAGGGTTAAGATACACTTTCCCACGTCGCCTTGGCTGGTGGGGGTGTTAATTTATGACAATTCAAAAAAGGGCGTGGCAGTCACAACACTTCCGATGCCAAGTCAAAAAAAAAAAGGAGGAACTTTTCAAAAAAAAAAAAAAAAGAAATAAAAGCCTTGCAGTTGGTTGAGAAAAGGGTTGCACTCACTCAGGCAGTGACTCATCCTGGGGACAAAAGGGTAGACTTTCTCACTCATTTATGCGAAATTCTATACAGGTATTTGAGGTATATACATATCTTTATGGTAGGGTATATATGTATGTATGTATGTATGTAAATATGTGGCTGATAGACATAGTCAGGTGTTTTTTTATATCAAGGTGAACACTTTTTGCGATTAGACATATCGAATTTTTTTTCTGGTTTCGGTTAACTTATCAGCCAGTCACAAAACCATCAATAATAACATTCCTAACGGCTCAATATCGCTCGATTTCTAACGGTAAAACTATGTTCCCTTGAGACGATCTCGGTTTTCATGTGAATGAGGTCTAGAATGACCTTAGAAAAATAAAGGAATATTATTATTTTTAAGCTTTTTTATATAATTTTTTGTTTAAAATTATAAAAAAAACCTTTAAAATAAATGATATATCTTAAAATATGTACACAATATGTTGCATGATTCATTCAATATGGGTTTGGAATAAAAGATTCCAAAAGGAAGTTGACTTTTTAAAAGTCTAATTAAAAAGACTTTTAATAACTAATAAAAAAAATTTAAAAGTTATTAAAAATCCAAGAAGCAACTCATAGGATATCTTTTCATGACTATATCCGAGTTATATCCGATTAATATAGTCATAAAACGATCAATTCTTTATAAAAACAAGAAAGGAAAGCTAACTTCGGGCGGAGCCGAAGTTTATATACCCTTGCAGTTAAAACCGGATATATATCGCAAACATCGGATATAGTTGGCCGATCCTTATGGGAATAGGAATATATACTCCAATTTATTACAATACAAAATCTAAAAAAAGTCCCAAGCTTCTATCTTCAAAAATACGAAAGTTGATATTTCTATTAAATACCATTTCCGATCGTTCAGTTATATGGCAGCTATAGGATATAGTCGGCCGATCCTAATGAAATTTGGTAGGTTGGATCAACTGACCAAAAATAGAGTCTGTACTAAATTCCAGCTTTCTATCTTCAAAAACACGAAAGTTGGGTCATTTCCGATCGTTCAGTTATATGACAGCTATAGGATATAGTCGGCCGATCCTTATGAAATTTGGCATGTCGTATTATTTTGCCAAAAATAGCTCTCACCTAAAATTTAAACTCTCTAACTCTAAAAATACCAAAGTTATACCATTTCCGATCAATCAGTTATATGGCAGCTATAGGATATAGTCGGCCGATCCGGGCCGTTCCGACTTATATACTGCGTGCAAAGGAAAGAAGGGTGTGTGCAAAGTTTCAAGACGATAGCTTTAAAACTGAGAGACTAGTTTGCGTAGAAACAGACAGACGGACAGACAGACAGACGGACAGACGGACAGACGGACAGACGGACATGCTCATATCAACTCAGGAGGTGATCCTGATCAAGAATATATATACTTTATAGGGTCGGAGATGTCTCCTTCCTTGCACACTTTTGGACAAAATTATAATACCCTCTGCAAGGGTATAAAAAGAAAAGAAAACAAGAAAGGAAAGCTAACTTCGGGCGGAGCCGAAGTTTATATACCCTTGCAGTTAAAACCGGATATATATCGCAAACATCGGATATAGTTTGCCGATCCTTATGGGAATAGGAATATATAATCCAATTTATTACAATACAAAATCTAAAAAAAGTCCCAAACTTCTATCTTCAAAAATACGAAAGTTGATATTTCTACCAAATACCATTTCCGATCGTTCAGTTATATGGCAGCTATGGGATATAGTCGGCCGATCCTAATGAAATTTGGTAGGTTGGATCAACTGACCAAGAATTAAATCTGTACTAAGTTCCAGCTTTCTATCTTCAAAAACACGAAAGTTGGGTCATTTCCGATCGTTCAGTTATATGGCAGCTATAGGATATAGTCGGCCGATCCTTATGAAATTTGGCATGACGTAATGTTTTGCCAAAAATAGCTCACATGTCAAATTTGAACTCTCTAACTCTAAAAACACCAAAGTTATACCATTTCCGATCAATCAGTTATATGGCAGCTATAGGATATAGTCGGCCGATCCGGGCCGTTCCGACTTATATACTGCGTGCAAAGGAAAGAAGGGTGTGTGCAAAGTTTCAAGACGATAGCTTTAAAACTGAGAGACTAGTTCGCGTAGAAACAGACAGACGGACAGACAGACGGACAGACGGACAGACGGACAGACGGACAGACGGACAGACGGACAGACGGACATGCTCATATCAACTCAGGAGGTGATCCTGATCAAGAATATATATACTTTATAGGGTCGGAGATGTCTCCTTCACTGCGTTGCACACTTTTGACCAAAATTATAATACCCTCTGCAAGGGTATAAAAAAGATCAGTGTATCCCCATGATCAGTGACTCGAACTCGAAGCGGAAACGGAGCTCGATTAAGAATGCAGCTCACACTCCACAGAAAAGAGAGATTGCAGATGAGGGAGCGAATTGAAAATTGAAATAAAAGGGAAAAGAGCTCTTCCTCGACACCCCACCCACCCACTCACCCACTCACTCTCTTGCCCAGTGAGGCGTTCGATCGAAAATCGTTATTATTCAAATCGCATTCGAAATATGTATGGTAGGACCTTAGCAGGTAGACGGACGTCTCATAATCGATTCCCATAAGACTCTCCAATTCTGCGGCCATAAACGGCTCCAAAATGGACAGACACTCCAAAGCCAAAGGAAGAGAGAGCAAGAGAGGGGCTATCCAGAGGGAAAGGAGAAAAAGCCGCAAAAGGAGTGGGGCTGGTTGTACAGTATAAACTCGATTAAAAGGATAGTACCCAAGTATAGAAAAAGTATTATCTAAAGAGAATATCTTCTAAGGATATTTAACAGCTTTAATATCTTTTTCTTTTATAAAAAGTTTCTTTAAAGGACTTAGTCCTGTAGTTTTGGGTGTGTTTGCTGCCGGCTTTTTTTTGGGCGGGGGCGTCGACTCCACACACACACACAGAGACACACACCCCGACTCAAACACACTCACACGCAATGTCGTCGAGACGGGTGCGGGAAGTTCAAGTTCAAATTTATTTTTATTATTTCATTCTGGTCTCTCTTGTATCTTTTTGCTGTCTCTATCGCTTGCTCTCTCTCATCTTTTCCGGTCTGTGTGTGTGTCTTTCGCCTGCAGGTGGGTGTGCGGGAGGGAGAGAGACTGAGATGAGAGCACCTACTACATATGTTGGGTGCCGAGTTCCAAGCGCAGCTTATGCTCATGCGCCCACTCTTGGGGCTCTATCTGTCTCTCTTGATGCAGCAGCAGAGACTGCAGTTTCGGCCAAATGCAATGCCAAATATGGTTATACGCATCAGACAAAAGCCCCAAAACGGACAGTGTTTCGCTCTCTCTCTCTTGAGTTTATGTTGCCCCATAGTAGACCCCCATCCCCCCCTTTCTAGCACATTGATTTATAATGCAAAGTGATCGATTGGCGGCATTTTATGGCTCACCTGAAAAACGGGAAGTGGAAATGGGAGGTTAAAGGTGTGTGTGTATGTGAGCTTTAAAATTTAAGCTATGTACAATTATTTTAGCTATTTTATCAAAGAGGGAGATAGACAGAGAGCGCGGCAGACAGACTGCACAAAAAAAGTGAAACCGATTTTTGGTGGAGGGGGGGGAGCCTGCTCTCCACGGTCTAAAAAAGGGCATGAAAATTCGTCGGTCCAAAAAAAGCATAGAAAAACGGTAAAAACTAACTCACAGCGCAGAAGCTGCTAAGTTAGTGTGTGTCTGTGTCTAGTACATAGCTGATGCAGTTAGTTTTTACATAAAAGGCTATAATCTTGAAGATGTACATACATATGAAATGCATCCATTGACCTCACTATGACCTTTTACACCCAAAAACCTCATCTAATTAACTCAACATAATTGTAGGCCTTAAACAGATGCAATGCCAAAGTTCAAAAGGTTAATTCAGTCACAAATACACACATATATGTGTATGTATGTATGTATATGTATGCCTTTGAATATCCTTATCATTATCATCAATTGCAGCTGTTTTCATTTTGCAATTACTCTTTGCCACCCAAAACTCTCTCTTTTCTCTTTTTTGCTCTCTCTCTCTCTCTGAGTTGGCTGCATTTTTTGGGGGTGGTGTGGTGGGCGGCCTAGGTGTGGTGTATTATATTAACGGTGCAATTTTGAACGGTGGTGGTTTTTCAAGAATTCGCCGCAGTTTTTAGGGGAAAACTTACCCCGATATGGTGTGAGAGAAAGTTGGGGAGTACGCCTGCGCTTATCCAGCAGCACGTGCAAATATTCACATGTGTTATTTGCCGGCTTCTCTCTATATTACGTTAAATATCCCTATCTCTTTCTATATCCCTAGCTTTGTCTTTTATATGTGGTAACCCTGCTTGACCCGACCCGACCCGACCTTCTGCCTGGCCCATCTTGAAGGTTAAACTGCTGTAAAGACATTTCTTTCCAGAATATTCTCAAGACTAGCATAAATATTTAATTTATTTTTAATAGAATTCTTTTAATTTTAATCAAAAATGAAGGTTACCCCAATTTGGAGAAAACTATTACAAGGTTTACACGATATTGTAACACCAATTAGTTGACTTTATTGCTTTTTTTCATGTAATTTTCATGATGTTGATACCGATATTTCATATCAGCAAGGTTCTAAAAACTCTATTCTATCCAGAAGTCAATCAAAACTGACATTTTATGATCAACTGCACCGGAAAGTACATGTTTTGATAAGAAAGTAGAGAATACCATTCCACCTTGTTGATAAGAATATTGGTCTATGGTCCTATGATGATATTTTTTGAAAAATATGCTAAATGGAATATTTTGCTTAATCAACAAAAGTATGTCTCTCTTGTTTGCAATACCAAAGTTTTATGGTTCTACGTGAGTGCCCCAAGGCGTATCTTATCCCAGCCCCCCCGACCCTTAACATTATTTGCGTCATGCTGTCGCACCGATTTTAACTGACGTAAAACGAAATATATGTTCATATATAAAACTCATCATTATAAAGCTAGAAACTTTCTAGAATTTTTAATATTTCAAAAAAATTCTATGATCAAGTCTTGTGGTTTAACTGTTGAAATAGTTTCGAAATGACTAGGATTAGTATTACTCTTGAAATCTATGATTTCATACATCGTCCAGTTTTTTGAGTAATGCCCAAGTTTCACAATCTCAAGAGCTCTAATATTATGATTATGATATTATATTACTAAACTAGAACCGATATGTTCTAGAGGGTAGTACCTATATACTATATATAAACGTGGCTATTATAGTTTAGACATAATCTTATCAGGTTGGTTCTATTTCGTTTTGTCAACGACACCTGGTGACTGGGTAACGGTAAAGTTATAGGCGCCCCATCCATTTCATTTTGTTCCGTTTCGATAAGATTGTCAAGGGTATTACGTAACTTGATTGGAATACCATTGAAAGTGAGTTTTTTTTTTTTAAAGGCTATATAGAGGAAATGAATCTAATCAGGTAATGATGATGAATATTTTTTTTTTGATAAAATTTCTTGGTAATTTTCTGGAGAGGATTACTTTGGTGATTAGCCCTGAAAATTAAGGAATAGATATTTGAGAAATATTCAAATATTTCTTTCACTGCATTTTCCGCGTGAACGAATTTCAATTAAAACCAAATGATCATGGATTTCATTTGATACTCTCACGTATTTAACAAATTACTTAATTGTTTTTTGTTTATTTTTTATGGCACTTGCTTCTAAAAGATAAAACCAAAAGTCACATTTCGCCAAATAAGGGCACAAAATCGAAACGAAGCCAAAATAAAAGCAAAACCAAAAGCAAAGCTCATGAAAATGGAAAAATGTAGACTGAAAACGAAAATCTAATTGCAAATGAAAACGAGGCGAGGTCAGGGTCTTGAAATGTAAATGGAGCAAGGTTGATTGATTTTTTGGGGTAAGGTTTAACCCTTAAGCGAACTAATACTTTTCTTTATAGCTTTTCTAATTAAATTTTTAGTTGAAATAGTATTCTTTTTATAAAATTTTAGTTTTATGGTAAAAATTAATATTTAATATATTTTTAAAGATTTCTTTAAGCTTAATTTAACTCTAATCTATTTTTTAAAAATTGAATTCAAAAAACGGTTAAGCACAGCGCCCTCTACCGGTACTTTGGCATATTTAATTCCAATGATCTGGCAACCTTGTTGATTCTTTCCAGTATCAACGCATATTCCCGCCTAAAATTGATATAAATTTTAATTTAAACATTGAAAATGTTGGAAAAAACTGATTTAAAAAGTCCTTTGTGGATTTTAAACCTATTTTGGTGTAAAAATATATATATTTAAAATGATTTATGTTAGTTTGTTTATAATTTCTAGCTCATCGCATTCTACAACTTAACTTTGGAAATCATAAACATTCATTTTTTTACATTATTACAACAAAAAAGCCTCAAAAATCGTTCTTTGGTGCCCCAGATCGGGGAAGCCAACCAAAGAGGCTTAAGCTGCAGCAGACTTTCTACGAAGAAACTCTTCGCGTGCCGCCCGCTTGTCTGTCTTTCCATTTGGATTGGCCGGAAGATCCTCCGTGAACTCAACTCCGGCATGAAGGTGTTTATAAACGGCAGGCAGTCGCTTGGCCACATGGTCGATGATTTCCTGCTCAGTGATGGTGGCACCCTTCTTCTTAACCACTAAGGCACCAGCAGAGTCTCCATTCTTCTCGTCGTAAATGCCCACCACGCTCACCTCCTCGACCTGAGCCAGCTCCGATATGGTAGCCTCAATTTCGGATGGCCAGTACTGATTTCCCTGGAACTTGAGGATTTCCTTTTTGCGGTCCACGATGAATAGTAGATTCTGTTCATTGAAGTAGCCCAGATCACCGGAATGGAACCATCCATCACAGTCCTGCATGAGTTGTGTCTCGAGAGGATTGCCGTAGTATCCATTCCAGGGTAGGCCAGTATTCACGTAGATCTCACCCACTTCATTGTAGGTCAAGAACTTTCCGTCGTCATCTACAATTCGAATTTTTACTCCACGCATAGGTTTGCCCACCGAGTTCCCGCTTTTCAATCCCATACCGGCAGTTAAGACACCACCGCCTTCAGTAAATCCATATCCGGATATCAGAACACAATTAGGTACAAGTTTCTGGAGACGCTTCTGTGTATCTAAGGAGCTGATGCTTCCGCCGTAGGTTATAACTTTCAAAGAGGCCAAGGATTCTTTAGTGGCCGCCGGGCAGTTCACCAAAGCGGACAAATGTCTTGGCGAAAAGTTGACATAGCTGATCTTGTACTTCTCCACCAGTTGGACAAAATATTCGGCAGAAAAGGGTCTGTTGGTAATGACACGGGTGCAGCCGATTGTGGTAGACATGATGTAGGAGATCAGGCCACTATACCAATCCAACCCACTGGCGGAGTATGTTACTGTTTCGTTATTAAAGAATATACTAAAACAATGTATTTTAGTTAGAGGAGTATTTAAATAATTTTAAAATCTTAAAGACTTACAAAGAGTCTTTCACCAAGCACCGATTGGACAAACAAACAGCTTTGGGTAAGCCAGTGGTCCCCGAGGAGCACAAAATAGCCACCGTTTGGCCGCCACCTTCCTTCAGGGGTTCCGGCCTTAAAGTAACCATGTTAATCCCTCGTCTAACGGCCCTTTAATATTCCAACTTACTGATAAAATAACTCGGTTGGAGTGGGATTCAGCAAACTATCAATGTGGGGTACTCCTTGAAGGGGTTCCGTAACTGTAAAGATCTCCGGTTTCCATGCAATGGTTGCTGCCAGAATCTTTTGATAGTCTTGGCCATCGCAGAATATAAGGCTTGGTTTGGTTATGGAGAACACGTGGTTGGTAGTACCTGTAAGCAATATCTCTTGGTTATTTGGAAAATAATCTTTTAAAGAAAGTAAATACAAACCCTCATCGTAAGTCGGATTCACTGCGTGAAAGGGTGTTGTATTAAAAAGACAAGCTACCCCCAAGGGCGTTACGTAAGTGGAGTTCCTGGCCGCAATGCCTATGACATCTGAGTGCTTAAGACCTCGTTTCTTAAAAATCTGGGCCATTCGAATGGCCCACAAAATACCTTGCTCAAAGTTCACTGTCACGCCATCAATATCGTTGATCTAAAAAAAGGTTACTTAATTTAAAAAAACCACTGACCCTTTATGACTCACCTGGAACACATTTTTTGGAAAGTTTCTCATTGTGTTGCATATAATCTGTCCCAAGGACGTTTCCTCTTTATAGATTGAGGAGCGTTTTGATCCGCTCCATATCCTGTTCCGGGTATCGTAAGTCGTGGGGAATATCTCCATTTTTTCAGTCGATCGACGACGTCTTTAATAATCCCTTTATAAACTGTGACCGCCTCTAACTGAAAAGTAGCTATGCTCCAATAGGAATAAACAGCGTGTAATGGATAATCAGCACCAACTAATCACCTGATTTTCAACCATGTTCTTATCTCAATATCATTTTTCTCAGACTACCAAATCTTATCGAAACAATTTGTGAAAAATCCAAGTCATATAAGTAATAAAAGGAATTTTAGGAAAATCCATAGACTAATAACTCAGAAACAGTTATTGAAAGACAAAAATCTTTAATAATACTGGTAGATAGTGCTAAGAGTTACATAAATACGTGTGGTTTTAATTGGAAAGTATTTCGAAGTTATCCAAACTTTATATTTAAAAAACTTTATTGTTGCCTTGTAATAGTAAGCTACAATAAAACAATTTTTCAGGATACCACTATTAAATATTTTAGTTTCTGAAATAAAACTCTTCATTACCCAGTTTCTTGGGTTTAAATTCAAAAAACGGTTACGCAAAGCTCCTACCGGTAGTTCGGCGGTATCAATGATCTGGCAACCTTGTTTATTTCTGAGGTATTTTGTTTATTTTTAGAAAATATACTTAATAGGTATATAGAGACTTTTAAAATTACGTCTTAGTTTTTAAAGTTATTTAAGAAAATTATAAGCTGTGTTGTAAAGTGAAAGAAAGAAATATTTGTCCCTTTGGAACACTTTATTTGTAAATTTATATCCTTGTAGCCTTTTTAAAAACTCTCTTCTGTCATTTATCATAATCTATAAAAACTGGTTGAGCTAAAAGAACGTTCAGTAAGTTGAGATTTATTTAGTTAAAGATTTATTACAAATATTTCCAATTCTTTGCAGTTTCTTTAAATTTTCCCTCCATTTGGCAACACTGCGGAGGAACGATAATTTCCCCAAGCTCGATTAATTTCCCTTCCTCTCACCGAGCTTATCGGATGAACGCCGCTTTTTGCAAGTGAACTTCTTCGTTTTTTTTTTGGTCTGTTTTGGAGCAGTTCGCCGGCGATATAATCGCCGATCATTTCTGACTGGACTGGTGGACTGGTGCGTCATGCAGATGTGGAAGTTATTTGGCTGCCTGATGGTCCTGCTGTTGGCGGGAACGACCGTCGGTTACGACAAGGAGATGACCATTTATGTGGATGCCGGCAAGATCGAGTGCCTGTATCATCCGGTCAAGCAGGGTGAAACAATCGATTTTGAATACCAGGTGATCGATGGCGGTCACGGAGATCTCGACATTAGCTTCACCATGATGGATCCCATTGGTCTGGTCATTGTCAGTGACTACAAGAAGCCGGAGAATATCCATCGCCACGAGGTGATCAAGGAGGGTGGTGACTATCGTTTCTGCTTCGACAACTCCTTCAGCATGTTCAACCGGAAGACGGTCTTCTTTGAGCTGATCGTGGAGCGCGAAGGTGATGAGCATCTGGGCGATACTCAATGGAACGAAGTGGACGAACTGACTGGGTTATCCCGTGATGAGTACTATGACATGAAGGTGCAGGACATCATGGACTTTATTGGACGCATTCGCCTCCAGCTGAACAAAATCCGTCAGATGCAGGATGTGCTGCGATCGCACGAGGCCCGGGATCGCAATCTGGCCGAGACCAACTTCCAGATGGTCAACAATTGGTCTATACTCCAAATTAGCGCCATGATCGGTGTCGGTCTGTTGCAGGTCTTTATGCTGCGCAGCATCTTTGCCACCGATGGACGAATGCATCATTTGTGGCGCAAGCTGGGCATTTGATGGGGATCTCTAATAGCCAAGAACAGCCTCTACCAAAGATGTCCTTGCCGGAGCATTTATCATCACCACACCACCGCCACCTTGTCCGGCAACTGGAGGATAGCCCTATCCACAACAACTTGCCATCAACCTTAGTCATTAATTCTATATATAATCTGTTTATATATATATAGGCCCTCCTCCTCCTCCTCCTCGTCGATTCATATTTATTCTAAATGGTGTGTGTTTGGGGAAACAGCGCTGTGTGTGTGTGTGTGTGCGTATGTGTGTGGTTGTGTGTTACAACAATAAAAAAAAAAAAGCAATTGTTCGATATTAAACTTAAAAAAAAAAAAAAATAGAAAAGAAAATGTTAAAAAATTATACCTTTTGTTATCTAATTCTTAGATGGAAGGTATTAAGTCTTCAATATTTATCTTTAAACATTGATAACTTTTAACTGATAATTGCTACGTTTTTAAGGTAACGTTTTTAGTTTTTTTAGAAACCTGAGAGTATGGTCTATCATGTTGAACTTTAAACAGCCTGTGTAGTCTTCTAATTACTGAAAACATTCTGTTGAGTGCAGAGATAAGGCAGAACAAGGTAATGGCATGTTTCAATTACTAAATGGCCATTAAAATAGAGGAATGAAGCTAAAAGAAGTCTAGAAAGTATTAAACATTTATATATTAAACTTTTATCTTTCTCGGTAGAGGGATTTTGAATCCAATTTTGAGGGTTTAGTTACTAGAATATACTTGTTATTCTATTAAATTTTATTAAACTCCATTTATTTTTTGGGAGAATTGCTAAGCTACCCTCATGAAATAGTGGTCTGGATTTAAAGTTGTAGCTATGAATAGAAGATACTTCCGGTTGTTATTTAAAAAAAAATAAATAGACTCTCATCCACTGACATATTTTTGTGGAGAAGTAGTACCTTACTTAAGAAAGCCATACTTACCTTGATTTAAAACTAAACTCTGGAGAAGGAGCTTTACTTTTCCTATGAATATGTCTAGTCAGAGAATAGCCTTTTATATTCTAGATCCCTGTATTAGTTTTATCTTAAAATATATTTAAAAAAATGTATTTTTAAAACAGCTATTTGCCAATTTATGGTTCGAAATCGCCTACGTCAAATTTTCGTACAATTCTTGTTCCAATTTCGTACATTCCTTTTGAAAATATGCATCTTTCCGAAAGAGTTCTTAGTTAGTCAGAAAAGACCTAAAATTTCTTACAAAAACATGGAATTAGATATATATATTATATAAAGAAATATGCTAGAATGGGCACACACCCTTTACTTTTTAAAAAAAGCTAAAACTAGCTTTTGGAAAACTAAGTTTTTGAAACACTAAGTTTTGTTTTTGGAACATAAACAATGATTATTTGGAATCTTAAAAAAAAAAACAGAAGAAACTAGCCTTTATCTAGAAACTTTAAGGTAATTTCTATATATTCACAAAGAAAAGCCTTCAGACATCCTTTTATAAAACAAACTAATGTTCTTCAAGCACCTAATCCTTTTTTTTTTAGACTTTTTTTACTTAAAAAGCGATTTTTTTTATCCTTTTTATAAAAATAAATATCAGCCACTTCTCCTGACACTGTCTAACCACTTCTGTTAGCTTCTCTTCTCCTCCTCCAGGCGGCTTCCTCTCCAGGAAAGGTTTACTCGTTGCTGTTTCGCTTTCAATCAGTTTTCAATCATATTTTAATTCGCTTAAAAAAAAAAAAAAAAAAGGGCGATCAGATCCATGTTATTACTAGCATATGGTGTTTATTGGCGTTTCCGCGTGAAAACTCGCTTGCAAACAGGCAACGTGGACAGTGGCAGTGTGGATCCTGGCGCAGTCAGGAGCTCCTCCTGCCGGTAGCGGCTACTGCTGCCTCCGCCGCTGCCTCCGGGTCGTGTGTAGAAGGGGGTTTTTTTTTTGTAGGAGTAGGTTAACGATGATTTAGACTAGGCGGCCTTGTTAAGACGCTTCTGGCGCTCCAGCAGCCGACGCTCACGCTCAAACTCCTTCATGCGCAGAACGTAGTCCTCGTACTCGCAGGTCAGGTACTCGTGCTTCTCGTGGGCACACTTGTACACAAACGGGAAGGTGTCCGTGCGGCAGGCCTGGTACTTGATGGCCAAATGGGCACAATAGTCCCGGGCATCGAGCGGCAGCTTGGCGGACTCCATCTCCTCCTGGGTGGCGATCATCACACGCTCCTTACGGCCCTCGAAACCCAGCAACGGATCAAATGTGGGCACCACATCCGGTCCGGGGAAGACATCCGGTTTCAGGTAGTGATTCAGTGCGTTCCCCATCCTGGAAACGTTTCAAATGGTTACCAAGTGTCTGTATTCATTGGAAATTGATAAAATTAAATTACGTAAAATGTTTTTCTCCGTTTCTGTGGCGGCGCAGCTGTCAAAGTTCTTCTTCTTGCCGTTGTGACAGCTGCTGCGGCGCGATGCTGCCAACTCGGATGCAGTGTTTGGCGTTATGAAACACTGGCGGGTCAGCTGGCGGTTTAAAAAGCCCGTGTTCAAGTTTTAGCATTCAATTTGAAGTTTATTTCGTAAAAATCCTATAAATAGGCATTTTAAAACATGCGAAAATGAAGTAGTTTGTTTACAGTGTTTGAAATAAATGGCCTGCTATGATTCAAATGTTATTATTTTAGCTAAAAACTAGAAAACTAAGATCTACTCTTATACTTAATTTAAAAAAGGATGAAAATCATTAGAATGATCATAAATTATAGATTTTATATTTTTATCCCCGAAAGTATGCTTTACTTTTCATACCGCCTCAAAGGATCAAACTGCATTCGCTTTACAACACTGTTTATATCCTTTGAATTGTCCAACACACGTTTTACCATTAAAAAAAAACTTTCGTTTTCGCGGTGCTCTCTCTCATTGTCCCGTTGTTCCGCCGCCGTCGTGTTTGCCGTTTACCGTTAACGGCTAAAAGGTTTTCGTTCTCGCTTTCGTTTCGGTGGCTAACTGTTGTTGTTGTTGTGCGGTGACCAAAAAAAATTAAAAAATAAGGCCAAAGGATATAAAGGATAAAGGATCAAATGGCTATATAGTGCTAAAAACCATCGCGTCCACACAAAACACGGCAAATGGCAAGGCGGAGAAATGACAAAAAAAAGGAGCAATGCAAATGGCAGAAGCCAAGGCCAATGAAAAATAGTTAAATTTCTAGTTATTTTTTAATAAAATAAAATATCACTTTACGTTCCCAAAGCAACGCAGTGCAATATAAATTAGCCAAAAATTAAAAAAAAAAAACACAATAAACCCACAAGATAATATTAAATAAATATTAATTAATAAAAAAAGAGAGAAGAAAAAGGAGAGAAGAATTTGGAAAAAGAGCTATAGAAAATATCGATTGGAGAAACTGGATTTCGGCGAAATTCCGGGCGCCATGGTGGGCCTATTGAATCCAATGAAGTACGGCGACCATTTCTACGAGCTGTACACGAACAGTACACGCAGGTAATCCCCGCCAGCCAGTATCCAGTATCCTGCAGCATCCGGCAGGATTTGTGCATTTTTTCCGTCCAATGCAACACCCATCCCACCAGCCATCCCCCAAAAAATATGTTTTTTTTTTTTTTTTTTTTTGAATCCAACCGGGGTGGAAAAATCGATCGTTGTCGGCAATGTCGCTGCACTCGCCTTCGTTTCTCTCAATCTGGGTCTTCCAACCCTTAGTGCTCCGTTATTCCAACATAGTGAGGCTTTTGGGGTTGAAACGATGGCGGAAGTGGACAGCCCCGCTTCAAAAACAGCTGATTGGGAATCCTTAACAAACAGCTGATTGGGAGAGGGAGAAAGCATCTAAAAGGGGTGGAGGGAGTGATGATGGATGGGAGCGCATCCCGTTGCGACCTGCATTAACCCACTGAGAGCACCTGGGAAACTTCGTGGGCGTTTCAAGGAAAAGTCCTTGAAAATAAAACGCCCACTTTCCATTTTCTGGGAAAAGAGCTTTAAAGCTTCTTTATTTGAAAAAAAGTGTTTAAAATTAAAACTATTTTTAAAATTAAGATAAACTTTTAGAAGCTTTAGATTTTCGTCAAGTCGTAGGGACCAGCGGGTCCTTAAAAAATATTGAAAAATATTAAAAAAAAACAATGTTTTCCAAAAGTTTCAAGTGGGTTTTCCAATAAAGTTTTCCAAAACATTCAACAAGTTTTTGTTAGAATTTCTTTAAAAAAAAACTTTAATTTTTTTTGAGAAAAATATTAAAATATTTTGTTAATTTTTTTTTTTTTTTAGAAAACTCCAACATGAACGAAAAGCCCTCACGAAACGCAAAAGTCGTAAGGAAAAGTCTGCTGCCGCCATGGCTGCTGCTGCCGCTGCTGCGGTTCTGGAGGGGAATGCCGGTGCCGGTGGTCTGGTGAATCCTTTGGATCCCCCACTAGTTAAGGAGCAACTGATGATATTGCCCTCGTTCCCGGTGGCGCACATAGAACTGGATCCGAATGCCTCCAAGTTTGCCGTCTTCTCGGCCATTCGGTCCACGGTCTTGGAGGCGGAAACCCGCTATGCCCTGTTCCAGGAGGGTGGTCCTAATGGCGGGCATTCCGGCTCCGGGTCGAAGAAATGGAGGGGAGGACCACTTAGCTCCTCCTGTTGTGCCATGTGCGAGCATAGTTGCATGGCCAGCAATATCCTGGACTGCTCCTGCCATGCCCAGTTGGCGTTGGCGGCGGCGGCAGCAGCTCCCGCCGGCGGGGATGGTGGACGGATGGCTCCGGGCGGGCCGCCAGCACCGGCACCTGTTGTTGTTGGCGGTGGACCAGGATTGCCGGGCAGCGAGAAGAGATCGCGCCGGGATAGCGCCAATAGTGATGCCGATTCGGACACGGAGGAGCCCACCGAACGGGAGCCGGTCTATGCCACTGTGCCCCTGATCGTGGGCGCCGGGCTGAGGAGTCTCTTCGAGCTGATAGCCGACGCCCGTCACGTCCATCCCCTGCTCTGCACCAAGGCGCTGAAGGCCCTCCTCGACGTCATCCAGGGCCAGCAGCCGGAGAGCTTCAAGCTGGAACCGGAGGAGCTAATCAATCCTTTGTATGACCTGCTGCTGGATCTGGCCACCATGCCGGCGGCCCTCAACTCGGCCACCGGAGCGGAGGCCAACTGGTCGGCCATGGCCTGTGCCGCCCTCCTCGGCCTGTGCATCGCACGCGGCGACACCGGCAAGATGCTGAAGGCCATCGCCGCCATGCTGATGACTCCGCGCCAGCTCTCCGCTCAGATCGTCCAGCTGCCGGTGGTGCTGGCCACTCTGCAGCACACGGTGATCAGTGCGGCGCTGAACAAGCCCACCCGGCCGGACTTCCATAGCCACGGAGTGCCGCACAACTCGCTGATTGACGAGGTAAGTGATGGAGGGATGGAGTCCTGGAGTCCTTTTCCCTAAAATGAGAATCTTTTTTCAGTTCCCATTGAAGCTACCACACCTTGGGGGAAGCGGAGCTCCCACAACCGCACCCGCCATGGCCTGTGACGGGGTCTTTGTATACTTACTGTACGGCGGAACGCTGCTGAAGATCGGCACTGGGTTCGGGGGCTCCTACAAGGGTCATGTCTATGCCCAGAACGAGGACTTTAGTCGGGAGCGCAGTGCCTGGCTGGGATACAGTGGCGGGCAGTTGTACTTCCGGCGGACTTGCCGACGCAGTGCCGGGGATCAGCTGCAGCTGGTGGGTCTGGACACGCTGGCCATCAAGGCGATGAGTCCCCTGAGCATGCTTCATATGCGCGAGGGCCTCAACTATGTCCTCTTCACGGATGACGACTCCTTGCACGCCATTTGCAGCAATCGGGATGTAAGTGCTGGACAGGATTGGGCTGTAGATCTCCAAGTACTAATGGCTTCCTTTGCAGGACACTCTGGTGGTGAAGAAACTGAACCTCTACCACAACAGCTACAACAGCGATCCGCCGCCGTTCGAGCTGCCCCTCCAGCTGGCCAGGAAGAAGTTCCGCACCCTGGGCTATGCGGCCTTCGAGGACGAGCTGCTCAACCAGCACCAGATCCAGCGCATCCAGTCGGCGCACAACAGCTTCGAGCCAAAGCTACCGGCTCCGTGCCGGGACTCGGACGTGGATGTCCTGGGCATGGCCTGCGGCAAGGAGTTCGGCCTGGTGCGGGCCAGCAACGGACGGGTCTACTACTACGGCAAGTCGGCGGCCCTGGGCCTGAAGTGCGTGGGTCGGACACCGACCCTCAAGCTCACCGAACTGATCATCTCCAAGGCGGCCAACATAGTCCATGTGGCGGTGGGGCATGACGGCATCCACGCCCTGCTGGTGAACGATGACGGAACCGTTTACTTTGCTGGGACGGCACGACGCGGTGAGGATGGGGACAGCAGCAAGAACCGGCGACAACCCAAGGCCGTGAAGCCCAAGAAGATGACCAAGATCGATGGACATGTCGTGGTGCATGCGGCCTGCAATAATGGCACCTCCGCCTTCGTCACCAAGAACGGGAAGCTCATCATGTACGGCAAGGACACGGCCCACTGCGACGCCATGGGCTTCGTTAGCGAACTGCTGGACCAGCACGTGACCAAGGTGGCGCTGGGAAAGGCCCATTGTGTGGCCCTCAACGCCAAGGGGCAGCTGTTCTCGTTCGGGCTGAACAACAAGGGTCAGTGCGGCAGGATATTCAACAAGTTGCAGCCGGTCAAGGATGTGCCATCGTTCGCCTCCTCCTCCTCGGCGGCTGCCGCCTGTTTTGCATCCTTGCTGCCACTGGACAAGCGCCTCAAGCTCGACTTCTCCACGCTGTGCGACTACGACGACCACAATCTGGTGCAGGGCCAGTGCCGGGTGTGCGTCATCTGTCGGGAGTGCACCGGCTACAATGTCAGCTGTGTCTCGGCCTTGAACGTGCCCCTGGAGCAGCGGCAGGCGGGCAGCATCTGCCCCTGCGGTCATGGGGATGCGGGCTGTGCCAAGTGCGGCCTGTGCGCCTCCTGCATCGCCCTCCAGGACAACGAGAGCAGTAAGTTGGTTGGATGACGCCACTTTCCTCCAGAATTCTAACATTTTCCTTCGTCCTGCAGCCAAGATCGAGATGAAACCTCTGCCCAGCGACGTCCAGCAGCGACAGCAGCGCTCCAAGACCCTCATCATGCGGCGGAAGGAGCGCAAGGGCGAACTGGAGACAGGGGCGGCCGGCGGTGGAGCTGCCACGCCCACCGACCTGGACAAAGATCCGCCTCGAGTGGCGCCACTAGCACCGCAACTCCTGCAGCTGCCCAGTTCCTCGCCGGTGGTCCAGGTGGCCTGTGGACTCCACCACACGGTGGTGCTGACGCTGGCCGGCGAGGTGTACACCTTTGGGAGCAACCAGTACGGCCAGCTGGGCAGCGGCGACCTGCAGCCGGTGAGCGGTCCTGTGCGCGTCCAGGTTGCGGGCGCCATCAGCCAGGTGGCTGCCGGAAGCAACCACACCGTCCTGCTGACCTCCAAGGGCATGGTGTACACCTTCGGCAACTACCAGAAGGGGCAGCTGGGTCGCCTGCCCAGCGACTTTGGTCCGAAGCCGCAGACATCCTCGGTATCCGGCCAGGAAGATGAATCTCCGGTCGGAGGAGCACCCCCAGCTGGCGGGGAGCCGGCCAAGGACGCTGTCCTGCCCGGCGGCTCCAAGGAACTGCCCCCCTTGATGCCCAACTTGAGCGGCCCCATACTCACCCAGCGGCAGAAGTTCCTCTGGAACTGCTCACCCGGAGCCGTGTTGTAAGTGGAAGGATTCTTCCGAAGGTCCTGGTGCTGAAGCTAATTCGTCTCTTGTCCTTTTCAGCGGCCTGGGTCCTAGCTATGGGAAGAAGGTGACCTGGATCGGAGCCAACGGAGATCAGACCTTCATCAAGATAGACGAGTCCCTGATCACCGCCCAGATGCTGCCCAAGATGCACGTGGTGGCCAACAAGAAGACCATTTGTGAGTAGAGTGTGCCCGCAAGGAGATCACCAACTAATGATTCCCCTCCCGGAACAGTGCTCATCCCCAGCATCCCGCTCTCCTTCCACACGCTCTCCATCAACCGGCGGGACGGCAGCTGCACGGCCCACTATCGCGGCCAGACCAACTTCGACCAGCTGATGCAGGCCCAGCCGCCGGGCCAGCCGCTCCAGGAGATCAACCGGAACGTGGACGTGGTGGTGACACCAGTGGCCAGCGATCCACCGCCTGTGCCAGCCACTGGCTCCTCCTCTTCGCTGTTCACCGCTCTGGCGGGCACGGCCACGGCCGGAGTGCCCATCAACGAGCAGATGTCGCGGAGCATGCACGAGGGCCGGAATCAGATATTCGAAGAGCAGCAAGTCGATGGCGGTGGAGGAGCAGCGGCCCCGAGTCCAGCAGCAGCAGGGACGGCCTCTACTCCGCGCCAGCGCCGCGGCGTCGTCAGTGGAGGCGGAAGGCAAAGCCGGCAGGAGGCCGGAGGAGGCTCCAACTCCCCGGATCCGGTCGCGTCGCCGCCACAACTCGCCTTCGCCATGGATCCCACCTACAATGTGCTCTGGGTGTTCGATGGAGTGTCCAGGAAGCTGCGGTGTCACAATGTGGTGGCCAGCGACATCAACGAAAACGATGGGGTTAGTAGAGGATACTTACTGAAGGACCACTAATCCAATCTGTAATCCCTTCCAGAACTCTGCCAACTACCGGGCACTGCTCTCGCCGGAACTATCGCTGCCCAGCCGCCCGGACTCGCGGGTGGCCAGGTCGCAGGCCTCGCTCAACCTCCTGGCCTGCCTGGACATCCTCACCTCGGCGCAGGACAACATCCCCGGCTGCTTCGAGCAGCCGCTGCCCAAGCAGACGCAGCAGACGGCGGAGACGCAGAGCGGCGGCGACTACCAGGTGGTCAGTCGGTTCGACAACTTCGGCGGCGGTTGGGGCTACTCCGGACACAGTGTGGAGGCCATACGGTTCGCGGCGGACACCGACATTGTGATCTGCGGCTTCGGGATGTTTGGCGGCCGGGGGGAGTACAGCTGCAAGCTGAAACTGTATGATCTGGGCGGAGATGGCGGTGGCTACGAGAAGGAGGGCGTCCTGATCAGCGAGACCAAGGAGGTGCCGTACGAATGCGGGGCGCGGAGCAAGCATCACATCCTGCTACCCAAGCCAGTGAGTGCCGCGGCCGGACGCTGGTATCTGGTGTGGGCGCGCATAGCCGGACCCTCGTCCGATTGCGGTTCCTGCGGCCAGGCATCCGTCACTACCGAGGACCAGGTGGTGTTCTCCTTCAAGAGCAGCAAAAAGGCCAACAACGGCACCGACGTCAACTCCGGCCAAATACCCGCCATCCTCTACCGCCTGGTCACCCAGGACTGTAAGCAAACCCCGGCCCAAATGGACGCCGATCCGGTCCAGAAGATATCGCGCGCCTTCGCCAATAGCGTTAGTCGGGAGTGCTTCGAGAGTCTGGTGGTGTTGCTCAGCTGGTCCTGGGACTGTTTCAAGACGCAGTTGCGTGAGGAGAGGGATCGGACTCGGCCCCTGCAGCTCCAACAGTCGCTGCAGTACCTCGGCTATGTCATCAAGTCCTGTTTGAGATTGCTGCGAAAGTACACCAACGAGATATATCCGCAGAAGAGCTCCTCCTCCTCCTCCAATGGGGTATCCAATGCCCTGGCCAAGTCAAAAGGAAAGACAAAAGGTTCACTTAAAATTTTGATTTATTCCTCAATTTTGAAAATATTAAGTTTTTAAAAACTATACAATTTTTACAAATTTCGAAAAGATGCAATTACAACTAAACTTGAAAATTTTTGACATTTGTTTTTAAACCGAAAAGTTAAAAAGATTAATTAACAATTCCAGACAGGAGCCATATCAAGGGCCACCTCATGTCGAAGTACTATGGGGACTCGTCGCCATCTTCGATGCCATCTGTATCATCTGGCATCATGGCTGCGGGCGCGTCCTCGTCCTCCTCCTCAGCGGCTGCCTCTGGTAGTTCGACTTCTGGGGGGGTTCTACTATTTTCATCGTCCGCACAGGCGACTGGAGGCACTCCGCTAACTCTCCGTAAGACCAATATGGAGAATATTCAGCTAGCGGAATGCATCGGTAATGTACGGGCTCTCCTCATTGGCATCTTTTGTGATGACATCTTCAAGGATATAGCCACAGATGAAGGTAGGTTTGAGATTTTTAAAATTTAATTATACACATACCTGAGGTGGAGACCTTCCTATTTGAATCCCTGTCTTTTCTCTATCATGTATCATCTCTCTTCTAAAACAACCTTCATATTCATGTTCATGTCCTATCTGCGAGTTTTTCATATTCGGATGGTTTTCATATTTGGGTGACTGTCACATTCGGGTGGTTGACACATTCGGGCGGTTGACATATTCGGTTGGTTGACATATCCGGTTTCCTTGAGTCTCTTGTCCATGCGAAGAACATTTTTGGGACCAATAATTTATCACGTGATCCATTGATCCATTATCCAGTGACACCTAGTGTGTGTATAGCCTTGCAGCTCGTGTAAGCTAGACAGTTTACCTATATGCGAAGTTCCAGTGTCTCGGCTTAACCTAGTTGTACTTAGGATGTACTCTCTGGTATATACATCCAAGTACTATGAGTGATTAGTGGTATTAGTATATAGCCTATACTGTGGAAGGTATATTATTATTATATTATAATTATATATCTATATATAGTAATACTTACGTGGGGGTGCAGTTTCTTAAGGTGGGGGAAATTCCTCTCGGCGTTACCCTACATATTCGTAGTATGCGTGTCTAGTAATAATAAATATAATTAATTATTTAATTTTTTAAAATTAATATTAATATTAGTTTACCGTTCGCAAAGAGGAGCATATCATCGATGGCGAATAAAGCATAACTTGGCAGTTTATATATTTACGGTTGCGGGTAGAAATTTTATACAAAAGCATATAAAAGCATACAAAAGCATACAAAATATACGCCCCTAATAGTTGAAAAATATTATTAATTAATTTAATTATTATTAATTAATATTTTTATACATACCCTTTATGGAGGTAGTGTGTTGTCTCCCGTTCTGAGAAATAAATAAAATTTAATTAATTAATTTTTGTAAAAATATATATTATTTTTCTTGAACTCACCTTCAATATTATTTCACTTTTTACTTAATCCTAGGTTACATTTTTTTTTGGCTTTTTGCATTTTACTATTTTTTTGGGTTTTTCATTTTTTATAATTTTTTTTTGATTTTTTTGATTTTTTAAAAATTTCCACTTTATGCTTAATCCTAGGTAGTGTGCTACTTAGAATTTTGATCTAGGCAGTATGACTTGAATTTTGATAATCCGGCTAGTAGTTACATTTTTTTTTTAGATTTTTTTTTTAGTTTTAATATTTTTTTTTGATTTTTTATAATTTTTATATTTTTTTTTTTGATTTTTTCGTTTTATAATTTTTTTTTTGATTTTTCCTTTTTTTTTACACAATCTCCTTTGGTAGGTGTTGCTTTGATGAGTGGTTGTGTGAAACTGAGAATTTTGAGAGCTTGTGCTGGGCTCCTTCAGAAAATTTAATATTAATAATAAATATTAGTTATTAATATTCTTATACGTACTTTGTCGAGGTAGTTGAAGTATATTTATGTCAGTATTAAACAGAGACACTTGCTAGTAGAGTTAGTTTCTATTAAAAATATTCATTAGTCATAGGTATTATCTATATAGTATTATTTTTTTTAACTTACCTTTTTTTTTTTTGATTTTTTTCATTTTACGATTTTTTTTGGGTTTTTTGCAATTTTTTTTTTATAAAAACTTGAAATTTTGATTATTTGTTGTGTGATACTGAAAATTTTGAGTCCTAGTGCTGGACTTGAAATGTTTGCAGCTTACATTTTATGTCAGGGAGATTTTTCTGAAAACCAAATAAAAATTAATTTTTTTTCCAAAAAATTATTATTTATTTTTAGCTTACCTTCAATAGTGTGCCAGTTTTTACTTGAAATTTTGAAGTTTGTTAGTATACTTTTTTAATTTTTTTTTTTGATTTTTTTGATTTTATAATTTTTTTTTTTGATTTTTTATATTTTTTAAAAATTTCCACTTTATGCTTAAAGACTAGTTGTTACCCCGTCCAGGGGTCGTGTGATACTGATGATTTTGTGAGCTCGGGTCGGGCTCCTTCCAAAAATTGTTGACAGCTTGAGACATGGCCTACTAGATTATACAAAATTTTTTTGGTTATTTTTTTGTAGTTTTTTTTATTTGGTGAGAGAGCTTATGATTATTGAATTTGGCAGGCTTAGTTTTTATAGTTTTTTTTTTGTGGGTTGTGTTTAAGTTCAGATGTGGTTTATTAAAAATTTGAGAAGCTGAGAAACAAATTCAAATATTTCAATTATAATATTAATATTATTTATTTTTGCCAAAATTTTAATACTTGGTACTCTTGAGTATAAGGGTATATTTTATTTTTTAATGTTAAACCATTTCAAAGGCTTATAATAAAAATTCAACTTAATCGGACAATTTTTAGAAGAGTTAAAGGGCTTATTATGCTTTCCTACTGAATTTTTTTTTGAAGCACAATTAAATTTCAAAAAAATTGGTTCCTACATTTAAACTTTAAATCTTAGTACAAGTGAGGGTGATAGAGTTTGGTACCGGGTATAATAAAGTCGGAAAATCCGACTACAGACATAAATTTATTATTATTTTTATTTTTTTTTCACTCACCTAATATTATTTCAATTTTTTTTTTGGTTTTTTATTTGAAATTTTATTATTTTTTTTTTGGTTTTTCATTTTTTTAGAAAATTCCACTTTTAGCTTAAAGACTAGAGATGTTGCTGCCTGGACGGGCTGTGTGAGACTGATGATTTGAGGAGCTCATTCTGGGCTCCTTCAAAAAATCATTGGTCCAAGGCCTACTTGTTACCACAGCCTACTAGATTTTAAAATTAATCGGTTTGTTTAACTTTCAGGTTATGTTCTAGTGTTGGAAATCCTGGACGAGTGCCATCTGAGCTTTGTGGCCTGTTTCGATGCCTTCTATCCGACATCCTCGCTGAAGTGGAACTGCCTGTGCGACCTCCTGGCCCAGATGGATCGCGGAGCTTTGCACTCCCGGCTGTTGAGCGCCATACTGGCGGGTCTGTGCTCCCCCAACGTCAAGCTGCGGGCCACATTTTCGCTGCTGAGTGCCGCCGGCAACGAGAGGCAGTCCATCATCAGTCCGAGTGACAACTCCGGCCTGCCCATGCTCTCGTCGACGGAGGCCCATCCGTATCCGATACTCGTCGAACAGATGATATACCGGACGCAGCAGGAGAAGAGCGACTTTCTGAGCAACTCGTGGACCTTCAAGGATGTGCTGGTGCGGCTGCTGGACATCATAGCCAGTCCGATACGTTCCCGGATCGAGGCCATCTATAGCCGGAGCTTTGGCAGCCTGGGCGGCAGCTATCCTGGCGTCGGCAAAGAGTGTGGCGTGAACCAGGGACTGATCGACAATTGCTGCCATCTGCTGGCCAGAGTTCTGGCCGAGATCGTTTACCAGACGGCGCTGGGAGAGTACGACAAGATGTTCCTGCCGCCACGTACCCTCCACTCCACGGGCTCCCGGTTTGCCCGCTGCGACGTGAGCCGTACCTGGAACACGGGGAACTTCGGCCCGGATGCCATTGCCTTCTCGGTGGACAGACCCGGAGTGGCCATAGCCGGTGCCATGATCTACTCCGGCTCCGGCAGCTACGACTACCAGCTGGAGTTGCTGTTCGACAATACGGCGGACCTGCAGCCGCAACACAAGTGGGAGACCCTGGAGTCGGTGTCCGGCACCTACGACCAGGAGGCGGTGCACAACGATCTGGCGGAGATCAAGTTCGATCATCCGGTCCACATCAAGGAGAACGCCCGATATGCCCTGAGACTGTGCTCGCAGGGCGCTAGGACGTGCTCGGGCGATGCTGGGATGCCGGTGGTCCGAGGACCGTGTGGCACCCAGTTCCATTACTACGCCTGCGACTTGAGCTTCAATGGAACGACTCCGGCCCGGGGACAACTGCCCTGCATCCTCTACTACAGCACGCCCGTAAAGCAGGACGTTGGTGGACCATCGGGACGAGGAGGAGGAGTGGCTGGATCATCTACAGCACCCGGCGGAGGAGCACCATCCATCCCGGAAGATAGGCAGCTGCTGTTGGGCCCCCATGAGGTGTCCACTCGGGATACTGCCCTCCAGATAGCCGCTGACATAACCAAGAAATGCACCGAGCTGTTGATTCTGGCCAGGAACGCCATGGCCGCCTCGTGCTCCCCCTCGGACAACAGCTCCAATCACACCCAGACCATCGACTCGGAGCACAACATCACGCCCATCGAGGAGCACATGGACATCAATTGGGCCAACAATTCGCGGACAGCCGCCCTGCCACCGACTGTGGTTGTGGATCCGCAGCTGTCCACCGCCCGGGACCTGGGCAAGCGCATTGAGTCCTTCTCCAAGGGCATCATGGAGACCCTCAAGTTCGACAAGCGCTCCACGAATCCGTTCGAGATGGAAATCGAGATCGGAGCCACGGAAATCGGGGTGGAGGACACGGCGGCCGACTTACGGAACGGTCAGAGCCAGAGTCAGTGCCAGAGTGTGCCCATCAATGGCAACGAACGGACCACGGACTACGACCTGGCCGAGCAATCGATGGCCCAGCAGATCCAGCACTCGGACTCGGAGGAGGCGCCCCTGGAGGCGGCCGCCAGCGGTGGAGGAGGAGGCGGTGGTGTTGGGAATGTGTCCAGCCAAGTGGC